>NW_027287427.1:78910941-79078441 GCF_022747635.1 Hetaerina americana
GAAGTGTCTTAAAATCTTTCTTTTCAAATATTTCAATATTTCTCATTAAAACAGAAATTATGAAATGCTCCCCTTATTAAAAATTACATTTTTTTAAATCGCCGTCACGTTACAGTTCCGTTAAGGAAGGAGAGGTAATTTCATCTATCTACATCCAAATCTACATAATACCCCTCAAGCCGCCGCAAGGGCGTGTGGCGGGGGGTGTTAGATCACCATCCGTAAAAGAGAACTATTACATTTCAATATTTTGTGTGGATTCCACAAAGTTACGCCAGAGATAACAAATTTCCCCATATTCGTTTGATTGCTTTCTCTCATTACCATGATTGCTGACCTGCGCTGCTCAGGCTGACCCTTATAGCCATTTGTGGATTTTGAAGTGCCCTGTATTTCGTTTCACATACATGATGAAATAACTTGACTCTCTCCGAGTCATGATTTCACTTTAAACATTTAAGTATAAAGTGAAATCATGATTTTGAGAACCTTATTTTATATGTCAATTATCAAGTATTTTGATACAGTAAATCATTAAGTCAATCAAAAGTACTTAATAAAAGGTCAGGAACTATAACACTTACTATATTACTTCTATAACCTACCTACTCAATGCAACGTAGTATGGATACATATGTATGCCACTTCCTCTCTTGGTAATATAATGTTCATAAAAACTTTGCAAATGTGTGCATTTTGCCAAAGCATACTGAGAACACAGGCACGGAATTAATTTATAGATATCGATCATGTAAAAATATATTACCTTATATACATGTATGCCATTCATCGAACTATTATTCTCGGGATATTTTTTCGTGCGAAATGTATGCATGCGGTAATTCGATTTTTTTTCGATTCGGTATCCTCGAAACAATAGCTTCCTATTCAACGTAGGTCCTAAATTTGGATTTCCCGAAACTTCTTCTCACGTTTAAAAATTTCACACGCACACCCATTTCCTATGCTTCCAAAGCACCAATAAACGAGCGGTCTTGGATCCTCCCTCCATTGCGGCGGCGATATTTGGCAATGAGAGGGCATCGCTGCCGAGCAGCCACAACTCTTCTCCCGGGCTTGCTGCTCATTTGTTGAAAACAACGGAGCCGTTGCCCAGCGGGGGATATCTTAACTTGTGGTGGAAGATTGCTTGCCGGCGGGCCAGGGGAGGCGAAGGGAGGCGCTCCTATAAATTCTTCCCCCCCCCCCCTCGTCCCACCAGCGGCGAGTCGGGCGACGCTGCGGCTAAAAGGTGTGGATTAGGCACCCACTATTCCCGCGTTCCGGGGGACATGAAGAGGGGGTAAGTTCGCGGGCGACGAGAAATTGATACTTTATTGCTCTCTTTTACGGTTTATATGGTCCAAACGATAACATAAATTTGGAATCGATGCATCATCCCTCCGAGGAGGTTTCCGACATAAAGTAGAACCTCTAATCTTGACCCATTGAAATTTATGGGCTCTCACCTCGCCCACCACGAATGGGCATCGGGCTCGTCCAGTCGGTTGGTAGCCGCGCTCCCGATCAGGTGACGCCCAAAATGGAGGGGGGGGTGGGAGTGGAAGGGGAGGGGATGGTCATGGATTCACCAAAAAGTTGTAAGACGGCGAATGCTATAATTACCACTATTCGGTCAATAACAATTTCATGAAACAATTCGTTACGAGCGGATATCCCGCGCAAAAAATTCGCTGACGTAATTTGACAATTTTTCCAAGTATTTTTTGGTGAGTTGCGACCATAGCAGTGTTCAGTAAGTTTTCTTCCCAAGAGTGACTCTTTGTGCAATATTTTAGTTGTTTTTGAACTTTATTTGAATGTCTATATTTCTAAAGTGCTTCTATTTCTAAAGTTTCTAAAGTCAAATGGGTATTTATCAGCATTACAGAAACGCCTTTTATTTCAATTTAAAATGATTTAATTTCGTCTTGTTCTTAGAATGAAACACTCAAACAATAAAAAATGCTCCTTAGTATTACAAAGACAAAAAATAAACAAAAAAATATAAGATAAAAAATCAAACTATGTCAAAAAGTGGATGTCGTTGTCTAGTGAGTAGCACTTTTAATGGATATACGGACTTCTGGCGGGAGGGCCCGGGTTCGATTTCCGAATTGTGGAATTTTTTTCTGTACCAGATTTCCCTGGGAAACCATGGGCCGTACAGAAAAATGGACTGACCCCCATATACTGATGTGGGAATTTCACACGTTGAATAGGGCCTAGTAAATATACATATACAGGTGAACAGGAGTTTCAGAAATAACTTGCAGCTTCCACATAAAATAACTTATTTATTTTCTACTAGTTTCGCTACACTGTAGCATCTTCAGGAACGTAGATGCTACAGTGTAGCGAAACTAGTAGAAAATAAATAAGTTATTTTATGTGGAAGCTGCAAAGTTATTTCTGAAACTCCTGTTCGCAATGGATTTCCACAAAGTCTCGGCCTCAACCATCAGTCACATATACAGGTGAGCTGAGAGGTGAGAAAATTAAAATTTACGTAAAAATCTCAATCATATTTGAAATAAAACCGGAGTCATGAGACTGGAATTTGATTTATTAGAATTTGAATATATTTGCATTGCATAAAACACATATTAAATCGTCATAAAAGGTCGTAAATGTATCGGATTAAATGTATATTCCCGTAGATTTAACTCGCCCTTTCAAGAAGTTCTTTTCTGCAGCGCAACGTGGCCATTTTCTCTCCACAGCAGTTTAATGTGTCTCAAATTCCTGGTTCATTACACCATTGAAATAAGTGAAATGTTTTCACTGCAGTCCAATTAAATTATCTCTCCTTAACGTGTCCTGGCCTCCTGCAAAGTCTTACTCATAGTATCTGGACGATGATCTTAATTAGGAATTACTTGCAAATTGATGGCCGGAAGTATCTCATTATTTATGATATCGAATAGAAGCAAGGTGTCTTAAATAGAGCTCTGAGCAATTACTTTCATTCTTATCCCTGACATAAGACGTGTTGGAGGGAAAATTACTGAGCCAAAGTTTCATGATATTATGAACGATCTTATGCTGCAATGGATCCAATTTTTCATTCGTTACATATTATCAACGAAACGATTAGGTCTGACGAGGTAAAACACTTTGAACCGGTCAAACGAAGGTTCGTGAGAAATGCGTTTACACCCGAAAATGATTTCACCAGTTACATGGGCCCCACAACTGCCAATTCGGCTCGCACTTACACGACACGCTCCGCTTCCAAATCATGATGGAAAGAGAATACCTGTTTTCCGTCGATAGCAGCGTAAACTTGGTTTTCATTTTTATCTCTGTATTAAGGCGGAGAAATATTCCAAACGTACATGATTTTTAATTTTTCCGCGGCACACCTTTTGGTAATTTCTCCACTCGAATTCCGACGAGCAAATAGTAGTGATAGCTCCAGTGAAATCATTTTGGATTTAGGAGAAAAACATCTTATGTCACGGGTACGAAAAATATATGACCATAGGAAAAGGATGCTCCGATGATTCTAAATTCCACTTGCATCATAAATGATACAGAGAAAAATTATTACGCCTGAAAAATGGAAACTAATTTCATGAATTTTTCATTTCACTTCCCATGTCACGTGGACTTGCGTTCATGAAGAGACTAATGTTTTTCAAGATATAACAAGAAGTAGATTCGAAAGGCGTTTTCAAATTGTTGCGACCTTTTCTAAAATATTGACAAAAAAATAATGACTTATTATTCTTAAATTCATCAACTACGAGTCATGTTTCATTGAAATACGGAAAAAGAGATGTATGTTTCATATTATTCTTACCACTTTCGCTGATACATCCAAAGTAGATCAGAAAAGCTCTTGCCTTGGAAAAAATGACGCGTGTTTCTCTTAGTATATAACGCTTGAAAGTAAAGGGGGGAAAGGTACGTAATGCCCTTTTTTGAACGATGCGGAAGAAATGAGCCAACAGTCTCCGATCGCACACTTCCCAACAGAGCAGGGGCAAACACTTGTCGAGATTTTAAATGGATAGGGAAATGTGTTAAATTTACGCATTTCGAGAGGCGAGGTATCAGTGCTGAAGTGCTATTATCAGAGCGAAAGACCTTTTTGACGCCTCCATTGTCCTAACGAGGCGTCCGCGCGCGCGCGAACGTTTCAATACCCGGAGCCAATCTCTCGGGTAAACATGCCGACTTGACACAATAGCGGTGCCCTAAAAAGGCGCCACCACATTTAATCCCGCATGAATATGGAAGGGAGGGGAGACGCTTCTCTCCCGGGCCGGCATGGGGTCGGAACGAGCGTTGGGGAAGGGAGGGAGGGAAAGGAGCGGGTTTGCGGCTGGGTCTCCGTAGGGGTGTTGTGGAACGCTTCTTTTCCCTGTCCCCTGGGGACGGGGGCGGGCGGGTGAGACCTTGCGGGGATTCCTTCCTTCTTGCTGGAGACTCGCGTGCCCTCTCCCCCTCCCTCTCCAATTTGAAGAAGGAGACCCCTCTCCTCTCCTACCCCCCACCCTCCGCCACGCGTGCCATAAAAGATCAATGTCCCCTCATCCGCGGCGGCGTCCAATTCTCACCGGGCTGTGGCGGCGGGGGTTTAGACTTCTTTTTAGCTTTCGTCCTTTTTCTCCCTGGGTAGGAGGAGATGGAGAGCGAGAGGGAGGCTGCCCGTTTTTAAGTACTTTTTTGGTCCATCTCCACCTCCTCGTTCCTCATTCGACCAACCCGCTCTCCATTTAATCCCTTTGTGTGAGGTCGGCGTAACATCTGCGCATGCCTGAAAACCCTGTTTTCCTACCGGTACGTCCACTTATCATTAACCCGAAGTCTCCGCATACATCCGTCTCCTCATCTGGGGCGCTGGCTGCTACACTTCTTATCTCCACCCCTCCTCCCGGTCCCTTCCTCCTCTCCCCTCTTCCACCTTTCCCTCCTCTCTCCCTCTCACCATCCTCCTTTTCACTTTCCTTCTCCTCCTCCAAACCGATGACTTTGGACTCTCCGAGTCATTCCGCTCCCTCATCCTGTCTTGTCTTCGGGCCATATTTCTTCGAATATTCTTATTTTTCGCGATTTATACCGGCGCGCGGTCGCCAAGCAAGGAGGAGTTTCCGAATATTAGGGTGGCGTATACTTAAATTAATTTACTCCCCCCGGGGGGATCGTCTCTCGATTTCGAAGGCGAAGCGTGCGTACTTTTCCTTTCCTTTGCTTGCTCACAGAGTTTTTCTGGGTGTGGCTCGTGGCGTTCCTCTTTCGTCCTGCGCCAACATGAAATATAATTCCACTCAAGTAAACTTTAAGTACACGTATCATCCGTTGGAGTTTTCAACAAAACCTTTTAAAACTCTTCGTCTCCATTTCACGGTTGCAGAGAAACCAATTACAGAGCGCCAAATACATTATATTAAATTCCTGGATAATGAATCCGTGACAACAGAAAACCAGGAAACGTAACGCGCAATAGAAGAGTCACCGGCTGGAGGATTACACTCTTTTTTTCAAGGGAAACTAGAGCACCGCTATCAATTATATCAGATACGATTACTTTAGATTTTAAACTGGTTTCCAGGTTAATGGCCTAATGCTATAATGTGTGATCCTTAAACCAGATAAAAATGGCTTCGTGGAAAACTCGTCTTAGGATAAATTTTCTTGATAAATAAATCGACTATTTTCGCCTTAGGAAATTTCAAGTACAAAATGTTCTTTCATTAAAAATATATGTAAGAACATGGCACCATGAAATAATAATACGAGTGCGAGCAATAAATAAATATACCGGCAGTTTCCATCGCTGAAGCCTTAATAGTTTTATTTTCCTTGACTTCATTTCCACCTTACATCTTGCTTAATTTTTAATCAGTTGACAGACCTGAGATAGAAATTTATCTTAGTAACACTGAGATAGGGTTTCAGGGATTTCTTGAAGAGTTATTTGCAGAAGGCATAAATGTATGGAATTAGATAAATACGAGTAACTGTAATACGACAAACGTTTTTTCTTGACAAAAATTGATAAAAAAACTGTGGCAATGCTGTCAGTTATGCTATTAGTCATTAAAACTATTGGATTATATGCCATTTTCCGTCCTTTCTAATTATTGGCATTATTTAGCAACTAATTTTAATATCCAAACAGATTATTTCGGCCACAAAGAATGGCTAATACAGAAGGAAACTATGTCCGCGGCTTAAATATATGAGTATACGCTTTCTGCAACTACGAGCTAGGTTGTATTTCAAATTCGAGCAGGTAAGTTTGGTGTGCAGAAATATAACTGGCCAACTCACGTATTATGTTTTAAAATACGGTTCAGGATATGATTTTTTATATAGTTTATTAACAGTTTCCCCTGGTCAATTGTATTTTATTGCATTAAAATGATCTTAGTTATAATTCAAGGTTACCATCTTAGACTAAGTTTTGAATCTAATTTGAGTGGCGCAACTACGTAGAGTAGTCTAATGACAGTGACGGACTTCTATTTCATGATTTTATTCACATTTGAACGAAATCGCAGGAACAAATCATTCTCTCCTCGATGCTTGATACAACTTGAGAGCTTTATGACGCCAATCCTTTTCAGATCCTATATTTCTACCAATAATAATCTTTTCGTCTGATCTGCGTGGAATTCATCGGCTGCCTCTTCGGTAAAAATCTCGAAAAATGATACTCGTGGTTCAATGGCCTCACTTCACACCCTTAAGGTTAACGATTGGTCTATATCTCGTACTGAAGCTTCTTTTAAACGACACCACTACAGCTTGATAGATAGCAGATACAAGCTATAAATCCAGTATAACAAATTTAACTTTCCTTTAACGGAACCGGCTGGCCAAGATGAGGTCTTGATTCCATGGAGAGGAAGAGTTTATCAGTGGCCTTCCAGATCCGTTCGATACGCTTTGAGTCTTGCAAAACGAAAAGGAAATTGCCACATAGAGGCTATCGGGAGATACAGGACTATTCTGGGTATTTTTTTGTGAAATATTTGTGACCAAAGCTTTTTTGCTATACTTTTGAGGACATTTTCGCGTAGCACAAATATTCGTTTCTGCAATTCTAATAACAGTAGTTCACCCTTCGGCTGTTGGGATGCAAAGTCATAGGACCACATTTATAATATTCACTAAACATCCCTGCTAAGAACACGAGTTAATTTTTCAACGTTTCATTTGCTAATGTAGATTCCTAGTAAGGGAAAGAAACCTACGCCACACTAAGCATTTCATTTTTATATTTTTGGAAATGAAAATAGAAATAAATGTCATTGAATCAAAGAAGTATCTCATAATCTTAGGCACAACGTAATATTTTATATATAACTAATGGTACTTTTACTACAATAAATTGTCTACTAAACATGCTAAGTATTGCTTGAGCAGATTTATTTATCTGTACTTGAGGACTTAAAATCTAGGAGTTTTATTATGCCACATGAGAGACTGCCTTGTTGAACATACGTATGTACGAACAGGAGAGCCTTGGTGCATATTTGTACATAGTATACATGCATGTCATATATACATGAGTAAGTGTATGTAAATATGAGTATGTGTCTATATGAATTCTTATGCCATGTATACTATGACAAAAGAATTAATTTAAGTAATGTATTCACTAAATTCATTATTGCAAAAGCAAACCTTTTGAATTTAGCACTTACTTTAATACTTCCCACTAATTCTTAAATAAAATCTCGAGTGATATGAATACGAATTAATAATAATCTCTTAATTTTTAACAGCAGTATTGATTAATATTTCGCATTACAGATATATTTATTTACTATGAAGTTCTAAATTATCTTTTATGCTTTAATTAATGCTTTTTCCATTCCTCTACTTTAAATGAAGTTTGGATCCGCCCCCAAGCCGGAACATTGGGTAATAAAGATTGAACATGAAGTACAGGCCGAATATACGAACGAAGGATGCATTTCTGTTCCGAAAGGGGAGAGGATCATAGATTTTTTTCTCCATTCGTCAACAATAACATCCCTCTAAATGGATCTGATGTGGCTCAAAGGTGGTGCTGCCGACATCTTAAAAGTAACTCATATTTTGCAGTCGCTGAATGGAAGATTTTTAGGGCTACAGCAGTAAACGAGGGTGGCCGAAATTAGATTGCTATATACTATACTCGTTTGTTGCCATAGTTCTGAACAGGAATAAGCACTTTAATTGAATTTCTGGCTATGCTTTTTATCGCACTTCGTTCACATTTTTTTAAATTGTTATGGAAATAAATTATATAATCTCAATTGAACAAATGGAAGGGCGTAACTTTTGAAGTCTTCTATTTTATGTCAATTCACTTCAAGGTAGATAGAGTAGACTCCTTTTTTGCCGTTTAAAAATTACGTTCGAATTTGTCCACGCGTTAGCCAAAATACATCATGTTTTTTTTGTGTATTTTCCTCGAGTGTTCACAATGTTTCGTCCTATTTTACACACGAGCTCTCCTATCTTCTTCATACATGCTTCGAAATTACCAAATTTCTCAATTTAAATCTAAAAAAGGAAGCTTATTTAACCTACTCCTCAACGGTGATTCACATAAAAGTTAACCCCCAAACACTGGAAATTAACTCGGGTGACCAAAGAGATGTTACAATGGTGAAAAAACGACACAACATCCGAACAAATTCACAGGCCTCGTGTTTGTTTGGGGGAAAATTAATCCAAAGGCTGGTAAAACAACGAGGCCTCAATCAAACTCCGTTTTCCGTGGCCCCGGGACTGTGGGTCCTCGCTTAAATAATAAGTGGGAGTGGTCGACCCCATCACAGCAGCGAGCGCAGTGAACCTGCTCAGCGTTATTTGTGAAATGAAGTTCCACTTGCCATATGAGAGGCCAGTAAAAGGTGAGGGGCCTTGTGGCTGGCGCCACGAACTGCTTCCGCAGGGAGATGGTGTATAGGGTTGTGGTTGAATTCCCAATCTGAGCTAGAACTGATTGTTACCTACCAAGGCCGATCCTTGTCGTGACACTACCCGTACAACTTCTTTCAATCCATAAACAACCAAAGGATATCTACCTTTTAAATGTAACCTCGTTAAGGTCGTAGGAGATTTTCAATCAATAATAACTTCATCTTCGATTCAACAATTTCAATGCGTAAAAAACAAAAAAGTGTCAAGATTCCAGAGTGTAAGAGAACGTATCGGACGCTTAATTAGCTAAAGCACTCGTCCGGACATTGAGGGATCAGTTGAGGGTAACAGCGAATGTTCTTTATACTTTGAAATTGTTAAATTTTAGTGCACATTAGCGGAAAGCTACTGTCGTGGCATCTGACGCAGTTTATTTAACTGGCCTCAAATATTTCCCTATGTCACACATGCCGCATTTCACCGGTCAACTCGCTCGGAATTTTCAACTGCGTAACGAAAGCGAACGGCGGATAAGAGATACGTTTGTGAGAATTCCATTTCTTACCTCTTTAACTGTGGCAATGAGTGGTTGAAGGTGAGAATTTTTATTTCCAAGAACGATTTAAAAGAGTCTCAAGTTTATATTAGGCATAAGATGCAAACTCGACTCGAGTACCCAGCTCCATCTAGCTCTTGGATATTTGCATGTTTCCATTCCCCTGTGTCGTGTTCCGCATTTAGGTATTAAAGATTAAGAAAACAAGAAAACTCGCACTGCTTTGTCTTGTGAAAAATTTCATTCATTTAGTGTAAGAGAATTGAGATAGTTATTGGAAATGGCGTTATTTTCATTCCCGATTGTTTTATAATACAGGAAGATATACGAGGGTCATCCGGAAAGTAGTACCCGTTCGTGAAATAAAGACACAAAAGTAAATATTAACAAACATAAAAAATTTTATTTGAAAGAGGATACTTTAAACTACTTCTCAACATAATCTCCAAGCAAATTAAGGCATTTGTCATAACGTGTGACAAGTTTCTGTATTCCTGCTGCATAGTCCTTCGCCGCCAGCTCATTGAGATACGCGAGGGACCCATCTTGCACAAATTTTTGCATAATGCAGATGGTGTTTAACAATTTCATGAACAATTGTTCGAGAAACATTGGGAAAATGCTCACAGATGTCATCAATTGTGACGCGCCGATCGTTCCTCACGAATTCGTCAACTGAGCTCACCAGTTGGTCTGTAATGACAGACGGTCTCCCCGAACGCTCATCGTCGTGTGTGTTCCCCCTCCCCATGTTGAAGTTGCGACACCACCGCCGAACAGACGACTCGTCCATTACATTGTCTCCATACACCTCCTTTAATTGGCGATGAATATCACATGGGCGAACGTTTCTTGCATTGAGGAATTTAATCACTGCCCTCACTTCACAACTGGCGGCGTTCTCAATTTTTTTAAACATTGTAAACAATCACAGAAACAACACAGGCAATGCTAGCGTCACGCAACTTGGCTCAGAGAAGGCAGACAAGCCACTGAAGCTATCTGACCTCGTCCAGCGGCTACTCGCGTCGTCAGCACTTCATGCGGCACGAACGGGTACTACTTTCCGGATGACCCTCGTATATACCCACCTGTATTTCGGCCTTCCATACAGCTAATTGGAAAAAAACCCTGATAACTCCTCCAACGAAGATGACAGAAAATTCCGAGCCTTCTTTTCTTCTTCCGCCAGTAGTTCTATTGACTAAGTCGGTACATTAAATTTCTTTCTATGGCCTCCACCTTATTTTCTGCCAAATTTCAATACATTACAAATCAATTTGAGGAAGTACTTTCCATATCCGATTAAACGAAATCATTTGATATTTTTTCTCTTCCCTATTCAGGTTTCAAATCTGGAAATATACCCAAGTAACACAGGCCAACTCACCATACTCAAGGAGGAGTTAAACGACTTGTGTTTAGAATTCCCATAGACTCATGTTTATGCCGGTATTTCTACTTGGACTGAAGAGAATGCGTGAGCAGAGTCCAGAGAGATACTTTTATTTTCTTTACACGCTATTTGTATATGTTTACAATGATTACAACCTGATCGATATGGCAAGTACAGGTTGCGGCAACATAACATCCTTTTTTTCAAACGCAAAACGCTTTCAAAAAAGGAAGTTATCTTGCCCCAGCCTATACTTATACTCTGTCGACCGAAATGTAGGAAATGCAACCAACGGCTTGAAATTTCTTCCCACGGTCAGAAGTAGGAGCATGCATTGATATTTTGAAACAAAGGTCGCTCAGAGTATTTATTGTTTAAATTACAATATCCATATCGCTTCTGGACCTAAGTGTTTAAACATTAATATATTTTTTCAGCAATAAAAAATCTAATTACGTAGATACTTGAGACACATCGAACTACAACCTTTCGGCGGGAAAAATGACGGAACTGCGTTTGACCTCCCGTGCCCTCTTGGTTAATGTTTTGTATACTTATCGGACCACCTCCACTTTTTTGTCCCAAAATCACACTGACATTTCCCCTTACCGTTCCCCCTAACGAGCCCAAGGTCAATGCGCCAGTTTTCAAAGGCGCCCGGCGACCCTTCCCCCTCTTCCTCTCCGCCAATTAAATCGCCCACATCAATCCACTCGAGCATGCAGCCAAAACATTTCTTTTCATGTTTTCACACATCCCCTCCCCACAAAGCCGTCTTGCCATCCTCCCCGTCCCAATTCCATACGGGCGAGGGAACATTTCGGCCCGTCCGTCGCCCTATCGGTCACGTAATATCGGAATGCACGCACGCGAGAGCTCACGAGGGGGGGGACGGAGGGCTTGCGCCTCGACATCCCGTGACCCTTCCACCTGTCTTGCCTCGTCAACTCGTCGCCGCTTCGTGAAAGGGGGAGAGGGGGGGGGCGAGAGAAAACGCGATGAGGGAGCGGACTCATCAGTGAGCGGCTGCCCCATACCTTTGAAACGCGCTCTTTTTATGGAAATGTTAATTGCAGCACATAATATACCCTCGCTTGATACGGATACGTAATTACATAATTATGATCTATAGTACTCCTTATTTCACGAGGCAGCATGAGTTGTCATGAAGAGTAGTTGGACGCTCCAGATTGAATTTTTGATGGATTTTGTTACCTTGCGTTACTTTTATTTTAATTCCCGCCTAAAACGCCGACAAATAGTTCGATACCCTAAGATTATGCACTACAATAAACCAGTATTCAGCCCCACGTTCGGCCTCTCGCCCTTCCATCCGTCCAGCATGTCTATTTTTGTCTATTCTCCTATTCCACAACGTGACATTCTGCCCTTAGTCAAAGTCTCCAAAATTCAACTTCCACTCAAGTTTGCCCCGAATCTATTTTGCTTGCCTCATTTGAATTTCTAACAATTAACTACTATCTTTTCTTCTACCATTTCCGCCATTTCAATTTTTCCATCCACCTAAATACAGTTCAAGATCCTCCAATCTACGTTTATCCTCTTGCCTCGACGAGAATTTTTTTCAGGTTTAAACTCGCGTGTAAAGTTGTTTCTAGTCCACGAATGATAATGGCTCTGAATAACGTCCAATTGGGCTAGATCGAGAAGTATTTTCTGCCAAAAGTAGTCTGGCGTGTAATCACCCCCTTCCACACATCTTGGTGGTGATCTGCAGCTTTCTATGTAATGAGTAACAAAAATAGGTAATAATAGAATACATCTCAGTCTCTCAAATTCGTGATAATCCCATTTCCTTCGTTTCACTTCACTGAAGTAAAAAAATAATTTATCTTTCCACCAATTTTTTTAGGAACGACTAGCTTCAACGAATTCATCCTCAGGTACCAATGTATACCTCAGTTACCTGAGGATAACGCCGATGAGTTGAAACTAATCGTGCCTAAAAAATTGGTGGAAAGATACATTGCCTGTTTTTTACTTCAGTGACAATGGGTTTCCACAAAGTTAAGCCTGGAAATATAGATTACTTCGTTTTGCTCTATATTCACGTCTTCATTATAGCCAGCCCATAGATGAGCATGAGGTTGTCCTCAGGAATCACACTGTGCCCGCAATAACTATCAATGATTTAACTGTTTTTCTACACTTTCCACTACAGTATTGTATCTTTGCCTTAGTTACAATTCCCTCCGGCGTCTTGCAGGGGATGATATAATTCGATGCTTGCACGTTGAGCAAAAGAACAAAACCCGATGCGGAAAAGCTCACGGGGGCAGATTATTTGGGGAGGAGGAGACGGGAGAGTGAACTCATGCTCCGTGGTGAGAGGCCGTCGGAGGAGGGGGGGTTTTTGGTCCCAAGGCGTGGAGCCTCTCTCAAGGTGGCCGAGTTTGCATCCACTCGTCCCCGCGCCGCCAGGAGCCCCTCTTTCCCGGAGAGCGCCCTCCTCTCCCCCATTCCAGGGCTCCCCATCTCTCTCATCCCCCGCCTCCTCCTCCCCCTTCAGTCCGAAACACGTACGGGAACACACGTGAGAACACACACGGGCGTTGGAGTCCCTCCCGTCCAATCATTTCTTGCTAAAAGGCAGACTCGGGTGAGGGGAGGGGATGAGGGATGTGAGACGGAGAGGCGGGTTAGACGCGAATTTTTGAGACGGGCGGGCGGGGAAGAAGCATGTGCCGAGGGGGAGGGGGGGCAGAACGAGAGCGAGATTAAACTAATAGTTGAACGAAAACCTGATCGTGGGGGTGTGCGGAAGAAATTTATGCGAAAATTATTCCGGAGAAGAGAAAGGTCCCTTCCTCCTCCCTCTTTGCCTCTCCTTCTCTTTCTCGACTCTGCTCTCCTTCATCTTCCGTTTTGATCCCAGAGGAGAACGAGCAGCTCTGTCTCCGTAATTGTAATAGTTACCGGAGGATTGGAGGGAACCGTGAATGAGTCAAACAGTTTGGAATCTTTGACAAAAAATAGATAACTTTATCATCTTTTGAATTATCATAAGGGTACTAAATGTTATGGCATAGGAATTAAAATATAGCAAATACATGAATGACGGAAAAATAAAATCATATTTTATATAAAAAAATAAAAATAATGAAAACTTTCCTTCATTATACTATTCCATGTGTTTATGAAAAGGACGCGAAAAGTCATTTTTTATATTTGTTATATTCCCAATTAGTCAATTCATGTATTTTATTTTATTTTCGGTATTAGAATGCATTGCCAACACTAGTTGGAGGTCATGTTACCATAGATAGTGGATGTGAAATTTGATTCACTTATCGATTGAAGTTAAACTTTCAATTAATTAAATTGTATCTCAACTATTCCGGAAAACATAACATTTGTAATTGCGAAGCAAATTTTGAAACTTCAAGTTCTGATCGTAATTTTTCACAAGTAATTCCTTTTTAGTCTCCAAAAAATATATCTCATATCAATCACAGGAAAACATCTTCAAGTTTTTTTAATTTTTAATGGTATTTCGAAACAATAAAAAATTGAGATGTGATGAAGATTAGATCATTGTTTAGAGAGGAAATTCAATTTTTCATTTATATACACTCATCATCATCATTGGTCGTGCAATCCTAAGATTGGTTGACTGCAGCCCTCCATCCTACCCTTTCTGATACCAATTGGCTTACTTCCTTGTATTTTTTGCAATGTACTTTCTTCTTTATTTGTCCCATGTATTTATCCTTTGGCCTTCCTCTTTGGATTTATCCCTCTGTTTTTCCTTCTATTTTATTCCCCACGAATCCATTGTGCCTCAGGGTGTGGCCAATTCATCTGGCTCTTCTTTTCTCTATGGTGTTGCATAAGTTCCGTTCTCCGTCTATTCTTCTGCATACTTCAATTTTTATTTTATCCGTCCATTTAATCTTAAGCATCCTCCTCCATCAGCAGTTTTCTAAGGCTTCTAGTCTTTTCTCGTCTACTTTTCCGATGGTCCATGCTTCTGATCCATAGAGTACCACGCTCCATACGAATGTTTTCACGTATTGTTTCCTCGTCTGTAGTTCTATCCTCTTTGAACACAGCAGTTTTCCTTTCTATGTGGCTACTCTCCTAGCTTGAGCTATTCTTCGCTTGATGTCTATAATACCGCTTCCGTCTCATGTGATGGTACTTCCAAGATTGGTGAAGAAATCTATTTACTCTAATGATTGTCCTTTCAGTGTGACTACTGTATTCCGCTTCTCTCTTCCACATACTAGGATTTTAGTCTTCGTCTTGTAAATTTTCCTGTTGTATCTTTGTGGAACTTGATCCAATACGTTTAGTGTCCTTTTAATATTCTCCTGGTTTTCTGCTATCATTGCAATATCGTCGGCGATGCGTAGCATGTTTATCTCTTCTCCACTGATCCTTATTCCGTTTAATCCGATGCCATGTACTTCTCTTATTGTATCCTCCAGGTAAATGTTGTACAATGCAGGTGAGAGGTTGCATCCTTGTCTAACTCCTTTGTTAATTTTTGCCTCTATGTGGCTAAAATCATCTCTTATTCGCACTTTGGCTCATTCCGAGTTTTTCCAGCCGTCCAAACATCTTGTTCCATTCCACATTGTCGAAGGTTTTCTTCAAGTCCACCCACGAATGCCACATTCGAGTACAGTTGCTTGTTCAGATGTACTTTTTTCTCTATCATGATTCTCAGACTGAGTATGGCTTACCTGGTTCCTCTGCTCTTACTAAAGCCAAAATGGTTTTCCGATAGGTTATCTTCAATTTTCCTTTCCATCCTTCGACTTACTATTCACGTAAGTATTTTGATGCATGTGATACAATACCCAAGTTTTGGTGTTCCTCACATTTCTCTGTCCTCATCTTCTTTGGTATCACTCGATCACCCCTTTGAAAGTTTTTTGTCTTTGCAGCTATATTTGATTATTCCATACAGATTGTCCTTGGCTTTTTTTCCGACTTCGTTAATGATCTCTCCGTCGATTTTGTCTTCTCCAGGAGCTTTGTTTTTCTTAAGGTCTTTTACTGCTCTATCGAATTTGCTCTTCAGTATGCATGGGCCCTGGTTTTCATCATTCGTTTCACTCTCGTCCTTCATCAGGTTTTCTTCCAGCAGCCTTGGACCTTGGTAGAGTTCTTCGATGTATAGCTTCCATCTATTGCCAATATCTTCACCTTCTATCAATATATCCCCCGTTTACACCCCAGACGTTGTTGCTTTTCATTTTTTTTCTCCGAAATTTGTCTTTACCAGTTTGTATGGTGTATTGGTATTTCCCTTCTTCATATTTCCGTTGATTTCCGTGCAGCCTTCTATCCGGGTCTCCCTAGCCTTTTTGCATTCTCTGTTGACTTAGCTCTTAAGCTTCTTGTAGAGCCTTTCCTCATCATTATTCCTGTTGTTTTGGTATTTTCTTCTTTCTTCTATTAGTTCCCTTTTTCCGTCATGATCCATGGTTTCTTCGTGTCTGCTCTCTTTCTCACTAGTTGTCTTCTGCAACTTCTGTGATTGCCCTCTTCAGTCCATCCCATCCCTTTTTGGTTCTCCTTTCTCCTTCACCACCTCGTTTGATGTCAATGGCTGTGGTGAATCTGTCTCTGCTGTCTTTTCCACAACCAGTAATTTTGAGTCCCACCTTGATTCTTGCTTGATCTTCTTAAATTTCTTGTAGCGTAGTTGGCTCTCCATGATGACTAGGTCGTGATTGCTATTTATTTCTGCGCCAGGGTATCTCTTGCACCGCTTCACCTGGTTCTTGTATCTCCTTATTCTTAGTGTGTAGTCTATTTGGTATCTTTCGATATCCCATGGTATCTTCTATATGTACTACCTTCTTCGATATTGTTCAAAGAGGGTCTTAGCTAATATCATATTCTTCACATTGCAGAACTGGACTAGTCTTTTTCCTTTGGCGTTCCGTGTTCCCCGCCCGAAATTTCCGACGCTTCGTCCTTCTGTTCCTCCTCCAACGATTGCGTTCCAGTGTCCCATTATGATGAGATTTTCTTTCCCCTTCACCTGTCCGAGAACTTCTTTCGTCCCAATCTCTTTTCAGTATGATGCCTGTGATCTTCCGGTTGTCTCCCGAGCATAAAACTAGATATTTGTTACTCCAGTAGTCCTCTGCTCCCGTTCACTTGATCTCGCTGTCAGAATGTCTATACCCAGCCTTCAATCTTGGCGCTCTTTAGCTTTCCGCTCACCCCTAAAGTTCTTACATACCATGTCCCTATCCTGCATCTGTCTTTCCTGACCAATGCACCCCTCCCAATAGTCCCCACCCGGAGATCTTACCTCCGAAGATTTTACCTCCGGAATATTTTACCGGGAAGGATGCCATCATTTCATAAGTAGGTTGAGTGCAGGGCTGAATCTCCTCGGGAGACTAATGCGGTGGTTTCCCGTTGCCTTCCGCATTTATAAACTAGAAATAGCCAAAAAGCCTTATATTTTTTAAACATTTTGGTGGAATCGATTTAAAAATCAAATGGAATAAATTAATCACATTGCATAAATACTTCAATAATTCGATACCGAAGATTTTGCTTTACTTCTTACTGAAAAAGTACCACCTACTTAGGCACATTTTCTATTAGTTCACTTTGCAACAGCTCGCTTTCATATTCTGAAGCTGTAACATTTTATGAAGAAAGAAATAACAAGGGAGTTGAAAAAATTTATTGGGAGAAGACCCGACCCTTAGGAGACTTTAACGATCGACAGAGATGACAAGAAAACAAATGATTAGCAATTGACTAGCATCATTCAACTTCACAACGCATTAAATTCTTTGAATTAAATGGAAATATTAAATGTTAACTTTTGACAATAGCCATTCCAAAGAAGCAAAGAAGTACCTTAAGAAGAGGAGGAAGGAAGCAGGATAGCGAGTAAGAAGCAGGGATGAAGAGATACTGCACGAAGATCGCCACTTAAATTCCATGGTCAAATACATTTATGTCATGCTGTTACACTTAGGTGCTGGTCATCGAACGTAATTGAAACCCTTAGGCAAGCTCACTCAGCTATGTGAATGTACTTATTTTTTTCCTATGAAGCATATGTGGTACACTTACGGGGATCGAGATGGTGCGGGGGCTAGCGTACTGGCTTCCCATCCAGAGGGCCCGGGTTCAAATCCCGGCGGTGTTGAATATTTTTCAGAGGTATCTCGATCCCTGCTTGAGGTGCTTTGTGGAGGGCACTTTGAGTGAGTACGCCGTCCGTCGGATGGGACGTTAAGCCGCGGACCCCTTGGCGCCTTTCGTAAAGAGTAGGCTAATGCCGACGCCGGGTTTCTCTCCACCCTTCATCCTTTCCTATCCATCCCCTATGGCGCAAATGACCTCAGCTGTCGGTCGCCTCCCCTCAAAACTACTACTACTGGTACACTTACATAAAATCACTTCTGTATGGTATGAAATACGTTCTCGGCCACTCAGTGGAAGTCACATGAATGGGTCGCAAAGGACATTAATTTTAAATATAAATATTTTCAATGAGAAATAATTAAATATAATGAGTACAAAGTAAGGAGTTTTTCCTAAATTCCCCGAAAGCCAACCCAAATTCACAAACATCGGATGAAGAAGAAATCGTCATAAAAAGGAAATCACTCAAGGATACAAAAAAAACAAGACGCCAAACAAGGAAACAAGACGCCCCGTGAGAATCGAGTCATTACAGATTTTTGTAAAGCAGCTGGATCAAAAACCATATAGGAAATTACACAAATCCTATTAAAAGTTTAAAACGTCTATCAAATACCTTATGATTCGAAAAATGCTCTCATTCATCTATCACATAATCGAGGAGACATAACCGATGTTACAGATGAATCTCTCTCTCTCTCACACACATTCTCACAAGCCTCTCTCGAAATGCATTCTTGACTAATGACAATAAGACCTTGAACACAGATTATAAAATATCAAGCAGTTTAAATACCAGTTTGATCATGCCCAGAATGCATTCTTAAATCTAAAACTAATTCTTAGACATCAAAAGGTATACGATTAGAAAACCACTGTACCTCCGTAGACTTGGAAATTGCTTATGATACAGAGTATTGTGGTTCCGTCATCTAAATGTTAACTCAACAAAGGTTAGAATATAAAGAAAATTGAACTATTAGACTGCAAATAACGGTAACACACTTCCAAGTGTAATTCATGAGAAAAAATACGAAATACTTCGAAATTCAAACAGATACTAGACAAAGAGACGGAATATCACCATTGCAAATCAATTGCGCCCTAGAAAATTAATCCAACAATAACGAAGACAAGAGTTGAATTTCATAATTGATCAACTATTCTCGTAATGTCTTAAAAGTGGTATTTCAAGAGGTTGCCTGGCCTCGACTGATGTTCTTGTAATCCTAACTCAAAACTTAATAACAGGTCTTAGAAAATTTTAAACCCTTGAAGAATTTGGGGAAAGAGTAGATCTCCAAGGTTCATTCTTAAATTTGAGACACAAAACCTGCAATGAATTAGCACAAAATATTTATAAATGAAATGCGGCAAGATCAAAATAGTTCTTCCAATTTAAGTATTCAGGCTAAACAACACAAAATTTGGTCCTAGAGAAGGTTGCAAATGCAATACGTTCCCCAATAATGGAAACTGTTCTACGACAAACAAAACAACTAGGCATATAATCTACTTGGAACCGAGACAGTGAAATTTGAGTTAAAAAGAAAGCATTGACTTAATTCTTAAGGGAGCAAGAAAAATAATAATGAAAATCATAGGTTCAATAAAATCCAACGAAGAAATATACAGGTAAGTAAATTAAGAAATCAGAAAATACACGAATATTTAAATCTGATACGAGATGATGCAGACTAAAGTTTTGCGGTCATATTTAAAGGTTTCCAATCAACCAAACTAATCAGACAAATTAAGAAATTTTAAGAAAATCAAATTTAAGATAAAACTTAGACAGAGAAATATATAGCTGTAATTAAGGAAGACCTGAAATAAGCTGGAATAACCCAAGGAATTCACGATAAAAAAGTTTTCAGTCAGAAAATTCGGGAATGGAAGATTGGCCATGCGGAAAAACGTTATATAACCGGTACAACTTGTCCGGTGAGAGAATTTTCCGACCGTATTAGGGTCGTATTCGGGTCAAAATTACTCTGGGGTGTATTTAAACTCCTACCACACATCCTAGTCGTAGCTTGTAGCGTACTAGAATAAATTTTCAAAAAATATCCCATTCAACAAGAATGAAAAAGATTTGGGCAAAAAGAAATAAGGAAGATAACTCCTCGAAATTTGTCAATTGTGTGACACTACGTGAATTATAAAATGGGCGATGAAAGGTGAAGATGGATTTTTTTCTTCACCAGTGGACATATGTAATATTTTAAAAAGGTTTCTGTTTTGATTCATCTGGAGTAAGTAGCCATACCTGTCACCAGATTTTTAATCGGTGGAAATAGCGAATGTGAGCACTGGATAAATTAACGATGCTGATCTTCATATTGCCATATGGTATGCACCATTCCTAATATGGCAATTCCAAGTATGCTAGCGAAATTATCTCGGCAGCATCAGTACAGTAAAAAGTCAGCAATGGCAACTCCATTATGACAGCTTATTCACGAACTACTGACTAGCCAAAGTTCTACTACATTTCTAGAATTGGAGGAGGGTAGAACAGTTTACACTCTACGCCATTAAGTATCACTTATGTATGTATATATATATATATATACATACATAACTAAGCAAATAAAAGAGAAATATCTTTCAGCGAGGAGCAAAATTTCTTAGCTCACATATAATGCTAATTCTTAAATTATATCCAATGCAATCGAAAAAAAACATTTTTTTCATGTATCGAATGAATATTTTGAAGATAATGGCCAAATGTTACGATAAAATGCTATATGCCAAATTGCCGAGGACGATTATCAATAAGTGAATGGTTGCATTTGCTATTCCAAAGGCAAAATCAAATCTAGCGTAAGGGTTAAATCAATCTGCTCACACTTTCATAATATAATTTTCCATTAGCCCGCCCCTCTAATAATTAAAATTAATACCAAATAATACTTCAGATACCAATACAACGCTGACCAATATTGTCCTTCTCTGTACTTTTTATTCAAAATATATACATTGCGTAATCACACACTCGTCGAAATTAACCGTAATCAATAATTAACCGATTTCATTTTTAAAGCAGCTCTATTTTTTTCCTTTCATGAGTCTAAAGCATTGTACTTATAAGTACGAGGCTCGTAAAATAGGTATTTGGTACTGAGTTTCGTTTATTCAATATAATTTAGATGATTTAGAATATTTGAAGTTCCAAATGTTTTACTTCTTTACTCAAATTGCATGTATCATTCTTTAAAATTAAGTACATTCAGCACAGGGTGTATCATTGAAGTTATATCACTAAGGTTTTGAGAGTGGGACTGTAAAATTGATATGTACGTCCGGAAAAAAAACAGTTTTGGAACATATGCTGTAAAGGTCATCGGCATTAAGTCACATCCCATGATTCGTTCCATTAGATATTTTTCTTTCATTTGGATATATGTACATTGGTCCAGACAAAATAAATTAGCATTCCCACCAAGAAACCGTAGAATCTTCCTTCTCTTCTTTACATTAATCAGATATAATGTTGAGTTTCTTTTTCATTTTATATACTTACTGATTTACTTATTTCCTTTCTTAATCACCAAGAATAGTTCTATCAAAGATATTGTAGGTTGAAAGCAGATGCGAGGCATAGGCGATTCGGAAACATTTACTGACTCCGGCTATGCAGGGAACGCTGTACAAGTCGTTTAGTTTGACGTCTGCTACCCCAATAGCCACAGAATATGAACTAGCGTGAAGCTACAGATCTTTCAGAAAACCCTCCGGTATACATGGGTTGCATAACAAGTATCGGGTAAAGTTTCGGAAAAATACATGGGTTTATTTCAAATATTGCTTGAATGCCTCAAAATTCGGCTTCTCAACGACTCGAAGGCTCCCTGGTAGGTGGGTTCCGGAAGGTTCTTCAGGGTAAGCTTACAAGGTTTTTGACGCCTCTTAGGGTCCCATGGTGATGTCCATTGAGGGAGGATTTCACTTTGGGAATAGAAAGTAGTCTGCTGATGATATATCGGGACTGTCCAAAAAGTCCTTCGGGACGGGTTAAGTGCAGATCTTTTGCATCGTCAATTTGGCAGCGATGTTCGTGTTCACTGTTATCTTATCAATACCAATACAGTCTGCAACCATGAGCACGCATACTTATCCGATAGTCTGAATTCAGCACTTCACGCACGCGTCAGGAAAAAATTGTTACCAAAGCTTTTTATACAAACCTTGAAATTTTTTTGGGAAATACAAGCACGTAAAAAATACTTATTTTATTTGATATTTTTGCATTATTATTTGAACTGATTATAGCACAAATTCAATATGAGATGTAATTATATTGCAATCATATCGCGAGGTAGGTCACGAAGATCTTGAGGATTTGTCTGCACGGTGCACGCATGTCAAAGAAGAGCCGACAAATGTTCACAAAAATAGAGCGGAGATCCGGAATAGAGCAGGCAAGTGGGCACGCCCGCCTCGCGTCGCGGCCTTCCCCACCCACACGCCCCACGACCCCCCCACCCCCTCGCCCGATTCCTTTGTTCGTACCTTTTCCCTTCCTTCCGTGCTCTCTTCCGCTCTTCAATATTCTTGTTTTCAAAATCATTATATCATTATCGTTTTTATAACGACGCGCTAAACGCCAGTTGAACCCTGATTGTCTTTTTTACTCATTCCGCCAAAATGATGACGTTCGTTCGCCGCCGCCACCTCCCTCCTCCCCCACTCCTGCCTGCCTTACTCCTCCGCCGTAGAATTCCTTCCTTCCACCTCCTTCCGTTTCATCCGCCGCGGTCTGCGAATACGCCTTCGCACTCGGGGCCTCCACCTTTCCCGTGAGTGATTAGAATTTCGTCTTACGAGCTGTTCGGGTTCCTTATTACCCTCAGTGTGTCGTGTTTTATAAAGAGGGTTTTCTACTACTTTTATTGGTTCAAGTAATTTGCTTTCCAGAATATACCAATTTTAACTTTCTTATTTCGCGAGTGGTTATGCGACCGGGATATTTAAAGAGACTTATCCAAAACTTTATATCCAAAGGTGTTTTCGTAAATACTAATTCTAATGTCATAAGGTTTTACGTCTAATTAAGAATGTTTCTTAATTAAGCAATGGGTGAACTATGGAGCTCTTTTGTCTTCTGTGTATGGTAATAAAATGATAATAACAATTAATTAATAATTAATGATAATAATTTGGCCCGTTAGTTAGATTCGGGCAATTTATTGTTTCAATGTTTTAGGGGTACCTTATTTTTAAACCCCCGATACAATTTCGTTATTTTTTTACAAAATACAAAATATGAGTTACATGCCATTCCTCTCCGCCGTTCTCCCCGTTCCCACTTTATCTTTTGCTGATAAATCTATCCAATATTTTCTTCATCGGTTCCTCGTGTAGATATTTCCCAATTTGTTGGACGCTCTGTAAATATCCAAGGATAACTTCCAGTTTGCATCTTTCCTCGGCATAAGTTGGGCAATACAGGACTCAGTGTATTTCCGTGTGCTCCTCCATCATGCTTTCACACGTCCCCTCCTTGTTTTCCCCAATTTTCTTGAGGTATGATCTAAACTCCCCATGTCCTGTTAAAATTTGCGTAATTCTTTTGTGAAGACACAAGGTAGGAACTGTCTGGTTGGTTTCCCCTTTTCTAATGTTTCCCATTCCCGTTCCCATTTCTCCAGGAAATGCCCCCTTAAAACCTTCCTGTTCCTGCTCCATTTCTCAGTTGGATACAAAGATACATCTCCTAGAGTAGCCTCTTCCATCTGCCTCATCCGTCAGTTGATTCTTCTTTCCTCTATTGAGAATGTTATCGGTTGTTTCCCAATTATTATTTGTAGAGCTACATGAGAGACCGTATTGTAGCTTCCGGATATTGTAATTAGGTAAGATCCTTTGGCCTCCTACAGTTTCCTCCGGATTCTACGGCACAGAATCATTGTAATTGAATGCCAACAGTCGTTCAAAGTGTTGCATAAATCTGCAAAGGACCACCTTCACTACATTCTTATTGAAGGTGGCTACAAATATGAATGCCATGAAAAAGGAGATCAACGAATGGAGTATAATACACTGGTATATTTCATTCTACTGGCGGAAAATTCAAACTCTGGCCCCATTACGAGTAAATGCCACAACATTCAAATGAAACACTTATTTCACAACTTTCCCAGATTAATATAATTGACATTATTCATTTCAACTTTCATCCCTATTACCTTAAATTAATTTTATTTCTATATTTCGGACACATCATTTCTAATCGGTCACCAGTGTTTACAATTCTTTATGATTGCTTTGTGTTTTGAAAATGAAATGATTCAAAATCACCAAGGGATTTTTGAGAGATTAGAATAGGAGGAAATAAGATCCTCCCACAGCAATGTTTCTTAACTGAACGCCATACCCGAAAAAATAGTTTTTTTACGTAAATATTCAATTATAAAACAAGAAAAATAACCCATTATCAAATAAGAAAAATGGCAACTGTGGCCCATCAGGAATTCCTTCCTTCCTCTTCCTCCTCCTTAAGTATCCTGACGCAAGACGCGATGAAATTAACTGTTTCGATGCATCTCCTTTTTTCCTTTCAAACATTACACGTTCAACGATCGTCAAAAGTCCATCAGCCTGTGTCAATATTTTGAAGCATCTCCTCCGATTTTACCTTTTTCTCACATCCCATATCCGCCAATCCTGCTTGCCCGTCTGCCTGTCTTTCTTACGTACTATTCTTCAAAATTCCTGAACTCATAATCCTCGATATTTTTTTTTATTTTTGTATTTAAGTTGAAAAATTCTGTTATGTGGCGGTATTTTACTTTTAATTCGTTACGATATTCACTAAAAATTTTCTTCATTTGTAATTTGTCAAATGTAGTTCGCGTTGTGCTCTTTTTATACGGATAAATAAATAGGGCAAAGGAGAAATCACGAATGACATGCATGTACTGAGTACCGAAGACCTAAGGGAAATAGGGCTAAAAAGAAGTTATTTCACTTCTTCATTAAATTCTTCCATAGTAATCCCATCCGTTTAAAATAATATTTTTTACGGATGTTTTTCATGGAGTATCTTCCGAGTCATAACATAAGAATTCTATATAAAAATTATAATCGTAATTTGGTTTCAGGAATATGTAACTTTCCTCTCCTAGTAACTATTTCTTTCGGACTATGCGATGAAACCTTTATTTTTTCAAAAACGCCAATATCGTCTACTTTTCTAAATTTAATTAAAATATGAAACGACGTTGGATCAAGTTTCCAGAGAGTTTTAGTAAACATGGGCAAAAGAAGAAGCAGAAATTTTAATCACCACACTGTTGATCATATTTTTTGTAGTGGGGTTTTAGATTAGAGTAGGTTTTGATGGATTTAATACTACTGTACGTACATGTAAGCAGCGATTCTCACGTAATAAAACATCCTTAAACTCCATGATCAATCTCATTAACAAACCCAAGGGTTTGTGTGCTAGGGTAGAGCTAATCTTGTAAGATCATTATATTGCGTATGAAACTCACGAATTGAGAGAGTAGGGGTTCCTTTCCCTGAGCCGACTGCAGTTTCCCATGATACCTGATTCCTGAAAAATCACACAATTTGGTACCCAGAAAAGTTAGCTCTACCTCCGGTCAGTTTTCCAGCGTTATACCCACCAGACTACACCCTCCCCTAAAACCCCATGTTACGTTTTAAAATAATTCAAGGCACAGTTCACATTCTGCATACTTTTTACAATTGCCACATGGAGTTGCAATAAATCCCTTCCAAAATGTATACTATATGATGCGTACATATATCGCTACTACCGATATTTTACGAGAAATAATTAGATTACAATAGCATGCATAGTAATAATTAATTGGATCAAGAATGGTGGAAGATGAATGCGAAGGAAGGAAATGCGGATTTGGAGATGGACATAAGAGAAGGTTCTCTCCCCAGTACCCTCCCCACGCCCCACTCCATTCTCTCCAGCTCCCGTGCCGTTGACTAAAATGTATCACATTGTTTCAACCCCTGAATTTAATTTGAAAATATTTACGCTAGAGTCTGTGCGTAGCCAGAACTTTTTCCTGACACATTGGTGTACGTATAAGGGTTTAATTACTAAGTAGCATCACACATATTATCTAGGGCAGTCTTAAATAATATCAAGATGTACGTACGCCGGAGGAACGGCCAGGGTTATCGGGAGACGCACCATCACGTATACTCTTTTGAATGTAATACCTTCCTGTTCTTTTGAATATGCAGGTTTCAGAAAGCACCAACATATAATATGCCATTAGCGTAGCCAATCATCGCTTGAAGCATGGTCCTAAAATATTACAACAATTAAAATCATTCGATCTCTTAACAACTAATTCCATTGTCTGTGCATTAAAAATCGAATTATACACACTTAACTGAAACGGGCTGGAAATCTCTGTAGTTTATTTTCTCACAGGGAAAGTCTCTTTCCTCTCAAATAACCACTCCAATTAATTACTGATTAAATCAACTCACCCCTAATTATTGAGTTAGCTTGATACCACTTTGCAACGTGTTTTGTGATGGAAGAGTCTCGTGCTGAGTAAAGAGGTGAGGTCTCAGACCGCTGCTCATGGCTCAAACCACTCCCTTCCTTGCACTCTTCTCCCCGCAGCTCCTCTAATTGTCCCACCAAGATACATTATCTCTCCGCATGCTTGTCCTCGGCTAGCGAGGAATCAGCATCGATTGTTCCCTCGGAATGACAGAGCTTCCGTTTAATTTAAACTCGTATCTTGTAGGTGACGGCTCGTGGCGTTTAATGGTGCTGTCTCGAAATCCCGGGCTAGTCTTTAAATGGCGAGTTAAGTTGGTTCTTCTTCAACGGGACCGTCATTCAAATTTTGTTGTTTTTTTATGTTTTACTGGGTTCTCCTCCTCTACCCCCACCCCCTCGAATTTCGGACATTCACCTTGCATAACACTCACCCCATCGTTCCACGTCTCTCCCCCCTACATCTTCCCCCTCTCTCCCCTTCCACTCCCCATCTAATCACTTCTCCCCACCCACCCCACCCATCTCCCCTTTCCCCTCCGCCGCCGCCACCGACTCTCTCTCTCTCAACCCCTCCCCCTTTCTCAACACTCTCGCTATCGTTCCTTTTGCCCTCGGTTTCTTCTCAGAACTGATTATCTGCAGACATGTAGTTACTTAGGCGCCTAGGAATCCTTTACGCTTATTTTGCCTGTCACGAACGGCCTCCAAGTGATGACGCCAGAGGAGAGAGGGGTTGTACAAATAACTCCTGTGAGTGTACGCATGTGGACCAGCAGTAAATTTAAACGAATTGATGTTTCCATAGTCGGTCACGTGAAATAGGGAAGCCTATCGGCACGTATCTTGGTTAAAATCAAGTTCTCGAGATTAAAGGTATCAACAATTCGGCATTCTGGTCACATCATGCGAACAAACCATTTATGGAGAAGTATTTCAAAACACAGCAACAATCATGAAAAGGTTCATCCAGCT
Source organism: Hetaerina americana (assembly GCF_022747635.1). Taxonomy (NCBI): domain Eukaryota; kingdom Metazoa; phylum Arthropoda; class Insecta; order Odonata; family Calopterygidae; genus Hetaerina; species Hetaerina americana. The sequence continues at coordinate 78,938,398 of NW_027287427.1, forward strand.
ACGAAAAGTTAATGCTAACTTCTTTAAAATTACTACTGTTCAACGGATATTCATTACATTTACGCGCATATAAATTTACGCACATGGGCAAAACTTCATGCAATAATAATTATAATCGGTAATACATCAAGTTTCAACGTCCCACAAATTTGACGTTTTGATGCCTCTGATTTCGTGAAAATCGATTGGCGTGGTAAACCAGGGAGTAGAACGCTGAACTACTCACTAGAAGTCCCGGACTGTATTAGGGGTTACCCTACTGAGCCTTCAGTTTCACTGAAAACATTTACATTTTCGGGTACCACACATTCATGGGTACCCAGAGGCGGCACAAGGAAAGGAACTGGTAGCCGAGGTTAGCTATGCCCTCACCGATCAACCAACCATAGGGTTGATTAATTTGGTTTTTGATTTCGTTTAAATCGCCGAATAGACTGCATGAATCAAATATGAAATCTCAGCATAGTCAGAGATTTTGCTGGATTACTCATATATTTATGAAGCAGATGATACATATCATTATAATTCACTCAATGGATCATGTTCTTTGCATATTCTTGATCCAAAGAGTTTTCAGTCATCTTTTCTTCGACTCACCTCCTGATCCAATGATCCAATCTCCACCCTCTTCACCTTTCATACCACATTTTGTTAGCCGTTATTATTTGTGCCCCTTTTGCACATAGCACATCCCATCCTCACAATATCCTCGTACATAAATCTTTAAATTCTAAGGCACCATCGCTATTACAAATATCGAGTTCATCTTCAACAACTTTTTGTCGATTCTTTTGCATATTTTTTGCCTTAGTCTAAAAATTAATCTCCTAAAGTGCAATCATTTCTCCAAACTTTCATTTGCACCAACCAGTGTCTTTATTTCACTAACAGAAAATGTAGCAGCGTCTGCCTTACCTTCTTCTTCTTCCTTTCTTATTATCCTGGATACTATTAGACGAGTAACATATCATTTTATATTCATGTTTTTATGATTGTCTTCTTCCTTCTCACATCTAATACTGTTTCCAAATTTAGTGAAGTGCCTACCTTTTTTTTGTCTGATTATTATCTTACGGTGTCATTTTACTTTATTTCATTATTGATTATGTTTCTAAAACATTCCCTTTTCATTTACTTTTCCTAGGATTAATTTTAAAATTTTAAACAATTGAAAGAAAGCACTTAGTTTGACAGGGTATAAATTCATCAAATATAATACCGTAGGATTAAATAATACGTCGTTATTGATATACACTGATACTAAATTGATAAATAATAAATCACTATTCATTTAAAACTATCGTAGCTATGCTCTCATGTAATATATGTATAGAAAAATACCAGTCACTCGTGTGATTATTTCCCTGCAGTACACAACCATTTAATTACTGGCTTTCATTCAATTTTCTACTGTTCAAGTACTTGGATAAAATTCTATTGCCGCATTCAACCTAATTTCCGAGAGTTAAAATGCTTAATTACTTTATCAGTAATTGATAGAGCTTCATTCATGAGAATAGATAAATTCCGCTCCTACAGGCTCAACTATGTATTTCAAATTTTCCTACTGGTTGCTCGCGGTCTTGGAGATGGAATATTTTAGACTCAGAGACGATCGTTTCGGGTCGCCCTTATAAACCCGCGTATCCTAAGCGTAATTAATTACCATCAGACTGCCCGGGGTGCAAATAAAGTTCTTCCCTTCCCTTCCACTTAACCCTACCCCACTCCCTCTCTCTTAATCTTCCCCCAGATTGCCGAACCTCACTCACCCCGTCACACATTCCATCTCGGGGGTCCCAGCACCCCCCTCCCCACACTCTCCCTCCAGAACCCCGCCTCCTCTCCATCCCCGCGACGCTTGACCACCTACCCCAATCGCCGCCGCATCAACTAAATCCTCGCTACGTCTCTTTCCTCCTCCACCCCTCTCCCAACCAACACAATTCCCCAACCCCTCCTCATCGTTCTCATCCCCCTCAAGCCCGATCCTCGGGGTCCACATCCCCCTCGCTAGCTCTCGCGCTACCTTTCTTTCGTAATTATTAGAGCTTTAACGTCCACTATGTGTCTTTGGCTCATTGAAAAACGACGAGGGGACTAAAATGAAAGATGACTGAGCCGATAAGAATCATAAAGGAGAGGAGGAGGAGGAAGGCGGAGGGGAGTGGGGGGCGGGGGACGGGAGTTTGGATGGGACGGCCGGGACAGGACCCGGCGAGACGTTTTTGAATCGGGGGGCAGGCAGCTTGGAGGACGACCGGGTCCACGTCCGTTAATTCGTTCTCCCTCCGCGCCCGTCTCTCAGTGCATATTTTTTTTAACCCTTTGCTCTATTCTGCCTCTCTTTTTGGTTTCAGCTTCAGCAAAGCGAGAAAATAATTTTCATTCAAACATTGACCTCTCACGGACACGGATATGTACGTAAATACAAACAAATATGCATGTGCGTGAGTGCCTACGTGTGTGTGTATATATATATATATATATATATATATATATATATATATATATATATATATATATATATATATATTATATTTATATATACGTATATATTTGTGTGTATTTTAGAAATTACACCTTAATGCATTCACCAATGTTTGATGAAAACGCCAATGTAGAGATACTAACGAAAAAATTATTTTTCAATAAAGATTTTGGAAAATGCAAAGACTTAATTTATATTTCGGTGGTTCCTTCCATCGCTGTCCGAGTACGAGGAGCAACTCATTAATTTTGAGGAGCTTGTTACTCTTTGTTACTGAAGAGAGGAGAAATTTATTAAAAGTAGAAATTAAAGATAGGAGCCTGTTATTTCGAAAAGACTCCTGGTACTCTGATGAAGGAAATACTTTTAATTTCCATTAATCTTTATTTAAATTATTTTAACGGTAGTATCTCTTTATATATAGGAGTGTATCGAGCACGCACACATTCACACACAAATATTTGTGTGTATATTTGTATGTATATATATATATATATATATATATATATATATATATATATATATATATATATATATATATATATACATATATATGCATATATATGCATATATATATATATATACATATATATGTATATATATATACATATATATGTATATATATATACATATATATGTATATATATATATATATATATATATATATATATATATGTATATATAACGATTTTACGGAAAAACTCACACGCGCGGCACAATAATGGGACGGCACAATCTATATATATATAAAGGAGAGTGTTTGTTTGTATGTATGTAATTTGTTTACTTTTTTGCTGTCATAGAAACAGCATTTTTCCAACTATGCCAGCAGGATACTTTTGCAAGAACACTATTGTATTCAGAATTGCCGAGATATTATACGTGGAATACATCAAGGAAAGTCTTTTGTAGAAGAAAAATGGGCAACTTTGATCCTGAGAATAATATTTATTCATGTGACGCATTTGGCGGAGTCTACACAGTCCATCCTAACAACGCCGAATGTTATTTTTTAAGAATGCTTCTACATACCATTAGAGGACCTCGCTCATTTGCAGAATTAAGAACGGTAAACGGAGAAATATGTGAGACATTCAGAGAAGCTTGCCAGAATTTAGGGTTGCTAGAAGGAGATCAACACTGGGATGACTCATTGCGAGAGGCCAGTTTGATTTCTCTTCCAGGACAAATCCGAATTTTGTTTGCCATCATAATAACCTCCTGTAATCCATCTAACCCAAAAACAATATGGGAAAAATATAAAGAATCAATGAGTGAGGATATACTGGCTAAAGTTCGAAGTGAAAATCCTACATTGGATATTACGTTTAACTCCGACATTTTTAATAAAACTTTGATTATTTTGGAGGAAAAGTGTATCACCATGGTTAACAAGACTTTAGTGGAACTCGGTCTTTTTGCACCTGTACAAGATCAACAGGGTGTATTTTATCCAGATTATATACGTGAAACTAGATACAGTGTCTTAGACTTAGAAGCATACATCGCGGATAAAAAGCCACTTCTTAATGAAGATCAGAAATTCGCGTACGAAACAATAATGGATCAAGTAGATAAACAAGAAGGAGGTATCATTTTTCTTGATGCTGCTGGTGGCACGGGAAAAACATTTTTAATTAATTTAGTTCTCGCTGAAATCAGGGTTTATGGAGAAATTACTCTAGCCGTTGCATCTTCAGGTATTGCAGCGACATTAATGGAAGGAGGAAGAACAGCCCACTCTGCCCTTAAGTTGCCACTTAATATTTCCCGACAAGAAAATCCCACATGTCATATAAATAAAATAAGCGGCAAGGCACAAGTTCTTATAGAATGTTAAATGATAGTATGGGATGAGTGTACGATGGCTCATAAAAATCTCTTGAGGCCCTCAACGCAACACTTCAAGATCTTAGAGGGAACTGCAGTTTAATGGGAGGAGCTCTGGTACTCCTGTGTGGAGACTTCCGTCAAACTCTGCCTGTCATTCCAAAATCGACTCCAGCCGATGAAATTTATGCCTGTTTAAAACATTCTGTTCTATGGAATCATGTCCAAGAAATTAGCCTTAAACAAAACATGCGAATCCTCTTAAGAGATGGGAATGCTCAAAATGTTGCAAATAAACTTTTGAAGATTGGAGAAGATAGATTAGTTATTGAAGCATCTGGTATGATAAAATTGTCATCAGATTTATGTGTATTGGTGAAAACTGTCCGCGATATGATACAAGCAGTCTATCCTAACGTTAATCAAAATTATAAAAATTTAGAATGGTTGCGAGAAAGAGCCATTCTTGCTCCTAAGAACGATGATGTTAATGAAATTAACAAGGAGATACTAGCCATGCTGCCAGGAGACGTGATTGAATATAAATCGGTTGATACCGTAGTGGATGCTGACGAAGCCGTCAATTATCCAACGGAATTCCTAAATTCACTTGATCCAGCTGGATTGCCACAACATCGCCTTATACTTAAAGTAGGATCTCCAATCATTTTATTGCGAAATTTAGATCCACCAAAACTCAATGCAATGCAACTGCAATGGGACACGATTGTGTGTGACAAAATTAATGAAAAATATAATCCAGGCAGTCATTTTAACTGGAAAAGGAAAAGGTGAAATAATTTTTATTCCACGGATACCTCTAATCCCAACTGATCTTCCCTTCAACTTTAAACGATTACAGTTTCCAGTCCGGCTAGCTTTTTCAATTACCATTGATAAATCACAGGGACAGTCTTTAAAGTTTTGTGGTGTTGATCTAAGATCGCCATGTTTTAGCCACGGGCAACTTTATGTTGCTTACTCCAGAGTAGGTTCGCCTAAAAATTTATATATTCTTTCTCCTGGATATGAAACAAAAAATGTAGTTTATAAACAGGTGTTAAATAAAAAAGATTCTTAAATTTGTATGAAGTAGTGTATTATTGTACTTTATAATTTGTTGTTTTTATTTATGTAGTATATTTATATTATTGTTTCTCCCTAACCCGTGCAAAGCCGGGTATTCAGCTAGTAGAAAAGAAATAGAATAGCAACATTTAAAAGGACACTCACACAGAAAATTGTTCGGGCTTTCGGCCCTCCCAGAGGCCTTCTTCAAGGGAGACTGACTCAAGCGAGATCAGTCTCCCTTGAAGAAGGCCTCTGAGAGGACCGAAAGCTCGAACAATTTACCGTGTGAGTGTCCTTTTAAATGTTGCTATTCTATTTGTGTTCTATTGTGCCGTCCCATTATATATATATATGCATATACCTGTATATATATATACATATATGTGTGCGTGTGTATATATATATACATATTTTTTGTGTTAATGTGTATGGGTTCGATACTAACGCTTATATACATACAAAGTTATACATATATTTTGGACACAGGGGCATTACACAAGTTAAACAATATAGCAACACTCGTTAGAAAAACAAGACCCGTTTTTTGAACTTTCGATAGTTAGATCCATTTACTTGTTAGCTTGAATGTATTACAGGCTAATAAAAAAGTGATTCACACACGCTTCGTCTGCTAGGGTCACTAACCTTTTCGACAACTCAATAAAAATTCCTAATTGTGGAAAAGTTTTAAATGCCTTACACGCAAAAGTTATTCAGCCCCTCATCCGTGCGTTCTTTTAAAATCGAGAATCGCATTTTTTTGTGGTCAGGAATTCAGAGTGCGGAATTTTTGTGCGGAAACCGACTGAGTCCAAGGAAAATGCAAAAATGCCTTGTCTGTGATCCCTGCTGATCATTGCGATGTATTTCCATCACTGGTTCCCCCCTCCTTTATGGAGAACAAAGTGTCTCAATAGGTTCCGATTTGCGAGTGCGAAATGTTTCTGTTGTGTGGCCAGCGTTCAAGAAATCTTAGTCTGTAATCGGGTTAATACACTTTAGATTCTTTTATACCCTCAAAAATAGCTCTTGATAAATGCGTGTTAACATTTTACTTTCTATGCAGGGTTTTTATTCTATACTCGTATTATGTGTCTGGGTGAAAAATGGTCCACAGAAACCTATCTTAATTGCGGCAATGAACTAGACATAATAAGCGGAAATTAACCAAGATGAGCCAATAAATGTCTAATTTATATCCTTACCCAGGAAAATAAGCATTATCTTAAGAATTATACGTCGATTAAATCCCATAGGAATTTAATGCCACCGCCATCAGAGGCGCCGTCTAAGTAATAACATATTCCTGCCCCAGTTGTCAACCCAGGATTGAGATCCTACCGAATGAATGACTAGAACTCTCGGCCAGGCATTTAGTTTAATCATAGCATCGAACCCAACCAAAATTCTAACTGGATATTAACGTATAGGGATCAATGGTGGCGTAATTTTTGACCCCCGTACAGCATATTTGAATAAACTCACAGGTGCAACGTATTTTCGGATTCAAATTTCCAACCAAATGCATTCTCCAACGTTCTCCACGGATTTTCAACGGTGGGTCATTCACGTATCCCCTTCCCTTAATGCGTATTCATTGCACCCTCGCTTCGAATCGGAATGCGTAGACTCGATTCGTTGACTTTATAATGAAGACCGCTCCTTATTAGCGCCAGCGACCACTAGTTTATCTCGTAGATAATATTATACGAGATGGAGAGAAATTGGTCTATCAAGGTTTCGCGCCCCGGGTTATTCTGAACGACTCCTTGCGGTCAAGGGATAGAAACGTTTTTGAGCGTCCCTCGCGTCTCTGGGCTGCCCCATAGAATATTTCCTCAAAGATTCCATCCCTACCCCCAGCCGCCGCTGCCTCCACATCACCCTCTCCATCCGTAGCGGACCGACCCGCTTTGCCTCTCCATCCTAGTTCGCCTTCTTCCCTTTGCATGCTTCGCCACTCGTTAGCGAGCCCAGAAACACAGCCAACAGACCTATTTCTCAAGAATAGCGCAAACGGAGCGAAATATATTGCAAGGGTTAACGAGAAAGTGACGAAATATGACGAAGCCTCTCAATCTTGCGTTACAACTTTAAGTGACGGTGCTTTATTTCGGGAACGAATGGGATTCATAGCTGAAATGTCATTCTAAAAATCAAATTGAAAACACTTGTATCCAAGCCTGGAGGCAAAATGCCACCCAGAAATGACATTATGAGAGATAACAAGTTATTTCAAAAAAGGAGTTGTTTAATACTAAAAATGTCTATAATGATTGCGGAAATTAATCTTTGCCACTTAATACTATCGTAAAAATATTTCATGAGTTCCGTGAAGTTTAATGATTTTAATATAAGGGGAGCGGTAGTTAAAAAATATCGAGCGTTTAATCGCATTCGAGAGCACGGTAAATGTATAAAAAACTTTGAGGCGACAAGATAGGAGAATATAAGTAGAGGTAATTTCATGTCTATGTTTGCGGATTTACGATATTAGGCAGCTAAGTTCGTCGGTTTCTTGCCCACACATCAATGCGATTTCACAGGAAAACTCTAGTGACGAAATGAATTCAAAGAAAGAGGCATAAAATTGCGCTTTTTAAAAAAGTGCAATGAGAGAGAAATCACTTAAAAATTACATTAAAAATACTTGTATTTTCAATTCAATGTGCAGACATAGAATTTGTTGATTTTACCAAATTTAGTACTCAAATATTTCACTCAGAGATTTGGTGGTTCTCAAAGAACAATTACTATCATTTTTTTAATCTAATTTGGAGAAGAATATAAAACATTTATCTCATGACAAATGGGAATTATCGGATTACTTGCGTGCAGACATCCCAAGGCAGTCATTTTTGTTCAAAGTTTGAATGGCGCAATTCTATAGTGAGGCTTGCACTCACCTGTTATTAAGCCATACTGAGTCTGAAAATCACACATTTATCAGAATCGAAATCATATAATAATCATACATATGTGAGGGACTATTACTCCAATTTCTTTGTTATTTTTTCGTCCAGGGGCGATAATATGCTTATTAGTGGAAAGTAAAGTGATCCTTGATATGATAATGCACCTTTGCATTGAAAAACGTTATTTTTTAGAGTAACAAATTTCTCCAGCCAATAACATTTGAACGGAAAGAACTAAATATCTCTGTTAAAGTCTTCCCCAAGTATCCTCCCTTAACATAAAAGAAAAATACAAAACTTGTAGATTTATTATTGCACTGATACAGTTTTATTTATTATTATGAACGCAACATTAAGGGATGAATTATGTTGCAGAAAATTCTACGAGAGGTTTACCAAATAAGGGCGAGGGACTTGGTATGAGATCTCCATTCTCGTTGGTCTCACTGCGAGTTTGCATGTTTTAACGTTACATGCACGATCAAATTTAACCAGCTTATGCCAAAGAGCCATTGAGAAATTTCATTTCCAAGTTTGGACTGAATTTGATGATCCAGGCGATTACGCGACATTTCTTCACGAGCATGGCTCCAGCCGGCATCATCCGGTCCATCGCCATCTCATCAGAGGGCCCGCTGGCATCCTCCTCTTCGCATCTGCTCCTCTTCCTCCCTTTCTAATTACCGAGTGCTCATGTTCTTGTTTTTAACCAGGGAATAGTTGATCCATAAACGCTCTTTACGGCAGAGCAAGATCATATTTCCATAGCATATAGTTTTGGGAGCGTGAAATAATTTTTTTTACTTTCTTTTTATGACGGAGTGGAAAAATAAAAGGAGACCTGACGACGAAATTTTTCACTCTAATTAATGGCTGTCAAGGTTTTAAACCGGAACGTTACTTTTTATTCTTTTGTGCAGATACCTATTCCGCTTCTTCGCATTATTAGCAAATGTTCCAGGTGTTATTGGCATAAATATTTATTAAATCCCACTATTCAGATCTCAACAAAGTACTTTGTCGGCAAGTACTTTCTCTCTGCGCCGCCATTCAATGCCTGCTTCTGTTTAACATAGCATATGAACTCGATATTTTTTCAGATAAGAGTGTATGATAGGATCAGGAAGCTTCTGAGCACCCAGCAAAAATAGTATGTGTTAAATATGCTCGTAAATGGAGGACATCGACCAAAAAATGGTATATATTGGTAAGGAGATAAGACGTGGTAAATTGATACGTCTTGATAAATTTGGCTAAGGGATAGACATTTTCTTCTTGCAGAGAATAACCGAAAAAAACTAATTAGGTTTGAAGCTGTGATCGCCTAAGACCTACACGTGTTAGGTTCGGTTCAGCTTCAGTTACAGCCGACATCGAAGACCATAACATCTCTTAAGCTTCTCACTAAGAGGAGGAACTTAACAGAAAAAAAAGGAAACCCCGAATTTCACGCTCTTTTAGCGCTCGAGTTTCCTCATCAGACGGAGTCTTCCCTGTTGACGGCGTCTTCGGACACAGGTGAATCTGCCAGATAAACTAGTTGCGCCGCGTGCGTCCGGAATTAATGCATTCATCCCGAAATTTACAACCCGAGAGCTATTCGTGAAAATTATTTTCTATACCGGTTGCTCGTTTCCAACTACCCACACCACCATGGCATTCGCATCACTACTAGGAACGGTAATAAGGAGAAGAGGAAGCCTCATAAGTCTCAATTTCATCCTAATAACCGAGTCCACCAACTCCGACATCACCTCCTCACCCCCACACCCCCTCCCCTCACGGCCCGCAACCAATCTCCCGCGCCCCCCTCCAACACCGCCCCCTCTTCCGATTATTTCTGGTCGTCTCCCTCCGAGCCATTTTTCCGGGCAGTCCAGCGGGGAGAGGTCTCCACCGCAACAACCAATTCCCTTCACTCCCGCCCAATCCCGCGAACCGTTTTCATTTCACCCGATCCCCTCTCCCCGCAACCCCCTTTCCAGCTTCTAAACCGCTTTTTAGAGGGCGACCCCCTTCGCTTTCGTCCTCTCGTTTTCCTTCCTCTACCTAACCCACCCCATCTTCGAGGAGCGCGTGCTAAACAGAACCCGTTAACCCATTCCATTTCCAGATGCCACTTTCCCCCTCCCCCCACACTCTCCCTCCTCCTAAACAACCGCCTCGGAATAAATTCACCCGTCCGAGAAAGAAAAAAGAAGAGCTGTAGAGGGAGATTTTAATGAAATAAAAGTCCGTTGTCGTGGCAACGAATATATCATGTTCGGGGTGGGGTGTGCGCGAGGCATGCGAGCCGTGGTGGATCTTCTTTGAGGGATGGGTGGCGCGCGCCGAGAAAATATTAAGAAATAAAAATGAGAGTACCTCCCTTGAGGGCAGGAGGAAGAGTTTTGGAAGACAGCGAGCGGGAAGAGGGGAGGGGAGGAGATCGCTGGACAGTTTGCCTCAGATATTATTGACCGGAAGAGAGATTCCTGTCGTCAGAACATACTTGCCGAGGACTTCCATAGTAACGATTCCCCACAAAGAGGGACCCCGACATGGTTATTTGAGGGGGGGGGTAGCGCTAAAGAGTGGCGACACACAACGTATACATAAAATAATTACGCAAAAATAGTATAAAAAAGACACTCGTGACCTTCTTGACGTTTTGACGACTCGAGCCGTTTTATTCTGAAGAATAGTGTTTAATATTATGCATATGTATATATATATGTATGTATATATATATATATATATATATATATATATATATATATATATATATATATATATATGCACACACACACATTTAAACACGAAAACCCACCAAATGGTGAGCACATTCATTCACATGTATCGTATATAGATACACGGAAAAGGGATAGGAACTCATGCTATAAAGGACAAACCTAGTAAGTAAATAAATCAGATCTATCTCCCCCGCAGAATAAAAAGACCTTTATATTCAGCTACCTCTGGAGGTAAATCTGCACATGGATTAAAATGGATTCGATCTCAACCAAATGGAAAAAGTTTCTTCGTGCATAGTGCCAGCCCTTAAATGAGTGGACAAAATTCGGACTATTAAAATACTTTTGTTAAATTTAATTAATTAATTTTAAATGTAAATTTATCTTCTATGAAATCAATAAATTATCATAAATGATAGGTTCTTTTATATTGAAATAATGTATGTAATTTCCATCTCTTCTCTTAAACCTCTTTGTGCACTTCAACTCAGCTTGAAATACTAAACGCCCCCTATCCATGTAATCTTCTGCTCCTGTTGAAACGATTCTCACTAACTACAGGGTAAGCCTTAGACGTAGCTCCGCCGAAAAATGGCTTAAGTATTAAATTACATAAGAAAGTGAATTTCGAATCCTTGACTCAACCACCCGCTAATATTAATGCAAGAAACAGTCAATTAGGGAAAGTCGGGGGGAAGCAAAATTGTGAAAATTACCCCTTAAACTCTTCTTTCGATATATATCAAAGAGGTACTCTACGGTTACAATCAGACAGTATTAGTTTTCTTTCCATGACATGCCTTAAATATCAAAAGAAACGACTTGCCTGAAAAAATTAAGACCTTATATAATCGTATAATTAAACGATAAGAAAAATCAAATTTAAGCAACGGAAACCGTAGTCACAGATCAGATTTGAAAATAAAATTACGTGAATAAAGCTTAACGTCGGCTTTTCAATGGGGGAAAATGACCATCAATATCCGGAAAGAATAAATATTTATAGAAATGGAGTACGAATAACGAAAGTGACACCGGTTGCCAAGCTCACAAACGTGTTTTATAATGGTTATTGGCCAGAACCTAAAATATAACATTGCCTCTCTCATTGTAGAAATGGAGTAAACACAGGCAAGATAGAGGTTAAGAAGCCGTTTCCCATGTCCTTAGAAATCATTTGCCTTCCAAATGAGCGTCGAAATAATGTCATTGATATCCGAAATCGATTTCGCCGCAGAACCCAGCCCGTAGCAAAAACCACGGTAGACTATTATTTTTCGACAATCCTTTTCTTTCTTTTTTTCATAATTCCACAACTTCATTTGAAATATTTCCAGACACAAATCTGCCATCCTCCCTGCTCTCCCGCTTCCTTTCATCTGCTTCCACCATTTCTTTATGTGCCTTTGCGTGTCCCTGCTTTGAATATTTCACCCCGACGGCCATTCTGCGGAGATCACCACCTATCCCGGTCTAAATCACATCTCAATCCTCCACTTCTCTCCATACAAAAACTCCCCTTCCCCTATTTCCACTATTCCCTGCTTGATTTCGGTGGCCCTCCCTCACACCCGCCTTACTCTTTCTCCCCAGCCATCCCTGAAGGGGGTAAGAGGGATCCTGAACCCGGTGGACCCCCCACGGATTGACAATCGGCCATCGGCAATCAAGAGGGGCGTAGGACCATTCGCTCATTAAATCGATTGAGTTTTCAGGGATCACTCCAAAGAACTTGCGTTCGCAAGTCCTCTAGCCTTACCACTTGCCGGTCACCACTTTCCTCATTTACTATCGTCATTCTTTGTTTTTCGGCGCCAAACAATATAAATCGAACTGTGGCTAGATTTGATAGGTTAGGATAGAGTTCAACGTGTACTAGATTACATAGCTGAGGCTTATGAAATTCACTCATGAGGATAAGAGAGGTGGGCCAGGTCAACTCCTTATTATTCATGTGGTAGCCTAAAGAGATCAGATACTCGACAAAATATTCAGCTTGGGAGCAGCTGAAGGAAAGCTGGTGGAGATAATTGTACGAGGACATCGAAAATTCGCAAAAACAGGAAGAAACCGGTAAGCCATTCAGGAAGGTGATATAAATGGGGTGTAACTAACAAATAGAAATGCTAAATACAAACTACACAAGAAGATATTCCGGCAAGGGGAAAAACACTGTATTGAATTAAATTTTTTAGGGTATTTCAAGCTTGGGTGTATGTTTAGGAGATAGAGAAAGCATTAAAGGAAACTAAATCGAACAATATTTTTGTGATGAATTATATCTTGACGAGCTAATCATGGAAGAATTGCAATAGACCCGATCGTAGAATCTATTTTGAGACTTCCTTTCATCAGTTACAGCCCAAATATGATTGAAACAAAATTAGGAATCCCATGTCTTACTTTGGATTTCGAGTAGGAGCTAGTCATTCAAATAAATAAAGGCAAAATAAACGTATCACAGAAGACAAGAGTAAACACGTGGGATAGGTTTCTTATTATCCTAAATCTGTTCTTATCTCAGACTATGTAATTGCAAGTAGCGGGTGGACAGGGATCGGAGAGTGTTGGAATAAGATTTTCCGTTATCATAGGTGATTTTTAATTCATTCACAGAGGAAAAAGTAGGAGAGGTGAATGATAAGGAATGGAGCAATGGCAGTAGGTGGCGACCCCGTTCTAACAAATATGTAGATGATCAACTTTTAGTTAATCGGTTTGCAAAGGGATTGAAGCCATTGCCATGTAAAATCAGTATGACAATCATAGAATTATAATTTTAAGTGACGCTAATAAGAAACAAGTTCATCTGGAAGGTATAAAACAGAGCAGGTAAAATACTTATTTTGGATGGAATTGGACGTAAATAGGTAGAAGGAGTGAATACATTAAGAAAAGAATTGTATTAGGTTAAAAGGCTTTGACAAGTAAGAAGGGGCTGGCCTTAAGTGAAGATGTAAATGAAAGATTAGCCAAAACATTAGATCGTAGTTTTGTATGGCATCTTAACTTAGTGGTCGTCGTAAGACGGTCGGCTTAGGTCTTGGAGGCTTACAAAATGTCAGTGTGGAGAAAGATAGATAAAATAAAATGGAAAGAAAGAAAACGAATAAGTGCTAGGCATTTTGGGGGAAGAGGGAAGAGGAAAAATGAAAAAAGGAGGAAAAATGAATGGTGGAGATATCGAGAGACAGTTGAATGTTGAAGGCTAAAGAGTGGAGATGGTTGGATAAGCTAGACAGTGGGAGAAAAGGGATTCGAATCTCGTAAGCCATGGTGGGAAGTAGAAAGTGATTTAACCCATAAAAATTATTTAGTGTTGCGATAGGTATGGGGTAAAGCTGTAGCAGGTCACAGTCACTGAGTCAATCATAAAATTTACTTTAACCGATACTTATTATTTTTAGTTTACAAACATTCCTCACAGCGATCACTATAGGTACTATTGCATAGATGTATGAGTATCATTTTTTTACTTTGGATAAATGGCGGCTCCTCAGTCATGGATTTGTATTCTATTGAGATTTTTGACACAGTATCATTTCATTTTACTCCATTAATATTATTTTACTTATGACATGCTAAAACATGAAAAAGAGCTCTTTAAACTCTTTAAAGACTCTTTAAGAAAGAACTCTTTAAAACCTTCAAAACAAACCTACTGCTTTTATTATTACATTTTCCTTAAGTCATTGTGCACCATGAATTGCTGCTGTTCTGGTTGTGCTTCAATTCAATCCGCAGGCTGGTTCGTAGGTCGTTCTCCACGTGCATCTCTCACGTGTTTCCCATTTCATTTCTTCGTAGAAATTTCAATGATCGTAATTCAGAGTGCTGTGGATACAGGAAACGTGGTCTTCCCCTGCATCCTTCTTCGTCAATGTAGCTGCTATTATTACGTCTGAAATTCCCTTATACCGCATAACATAGTCAATAATCCCTCTGCAATTTCAAATACCTTTCCAAATTGTCTTTCTTACCTGATTCTATTGAGAATTCTTCATTACTTTCCTCACCAATCCAACGCATTTATAATATTTTCCTGTGCCGTAAATATATCCTTTTACTACATTGATTATTTTGTCTTAATCATATAAATAAATATGACTCCTTAATATCCTATGGTATTGAATTTTTTTTTAATTTTCTGGGAGCAGGCCTTTTAAAATTCTTTTCACTCTCGTTGCTTCCTTTCGCTTTCGTCTCGTTGTTTCAGGACGTGCGTTATCATTAAAAGGCACTTTTTTAAAATAAACAAATCGTCCGCAATCGTCAATTATTTCCTGATGGCCGCACTCCATTCTAATTTATACGAAATAATAACACCAGAGAAAACGTGCATACAAGTGTGTTTGTATAATTAAAAATCACCGTATAATCACTGAAAATTTCTATTATAAATGCTGTTAATTTCATGCTGACGGCAATAAATGTTTCGAATAACGGTTTAATAGATCTCAATTAAGCTTGCTACAGAACTTTAATTTTTAAAAAAATCTATTTTTATGCATTGAGAGAATTAAAAACTTTCAATTCACGAAGTCCTCCCATAAAATGTCCACGTACTTGTAGATCGAGGATTGCAAAATTTAAAAGTTTAATGATTTTCAAAAAAAAAATTAATTTTAAAATTGGACGCAAAATATTATTTACTTCGGTTGAAACAATTAATTTTTAAATTTTTTCGTTAAGTATTTGGTATAATGAGTAATCATGCAAAAGAGGACGTTTCAAAAAGCCTTTAATTATCTTATGGTAACTACACTCATGTCCAAAGCGTTAACAGGGAATGACCAGCAATAATTGTTCAGCAATTCTAACTGCAAGCATTGAGTCAATAAGAGTATAATGAAAATTGGACAAAATAATTTTCTCGATGCTGAATAAAAAAATAGATGAATCATATTAATCGCATAAAAATTGTAATATTGTAAAAATACGACGGAGAATAAATACAAACGGTTAAAAATACGCTCTCCCTTTTTCCATGCCTAAGACCAATTTCTCTGAACAATTCAGTTAAAAGGGGTTGATATACTTAAAACCCTATTGCTCCTAGCACCTCCACTTCTTCATTGCACTTGAGGTAATAACACCCTGTATTCCAGCTAATCTGCCAAGGATTGAATGATGGTAATTTACCTCGGAGAGAATATATATACAGCAAGAAGAAAAGTCAACAGAATATTTGCTAATAAACTTTTTGAGCTTCTCTACATCAATAGTTAAGACATATCTAAGCTCTCCCTAGGCAATAGTATTGGCGACTAACCACACCTGTAATTAACCACATGTTTCTTGTTGGATTACTGTTATTTCGATTCGTATATTTCGGGGAGTAGCAATGTCATCAAGAGATAACAGCGCGCCCTCTCGTCTCAATCTCCTTCATAAATGCCCTGGGGATGCGTTGGCGTGATCTCCGAATACAGCATTTAGAACTCCAGTTATAGGCATCTGGAGAGATTTTCGATATCGTCATTAAGTCGTAGGGAAAAAATTCACGGTGGTCACATCACCTTAGGGTTAATGCAAATTTTATTATCTCAAGAGACTACGAAATGATGAGTTGATTGCGAATGGTGAAAACTGTTAAAGCACGATGCGTGTTTTGTTTTACTAGAAATGTGAATGAGGGTTCGGGATACAATTTACAACCCCAGTGTGAAATTTTTCTTTGAAGTTAAAATTTTGACCAATTAAAATAAACATGTTGATTTAATGGTGCGCACAAACCTTTCCTGCCTCGTGTTACGAAGACGCGAAACAAAACTGGCTCCAAAAGGAAGCCACTGAGTATATCTGCTGTAATTCTCATGATTGGCAAACTCGAACTAGAAAAAAATAATTTTTACCGAGTGGTGATTGAGCCACTGAGACATTCGTCAGTGTTAACAACGAACTAGTATACCTTAAAAGTATTTTCTTCATACTTGCGCAAGGATTGAATTCCAGTGAAATTTTGCAATAAATACACCGAAATGGTGAAGCTCAAGGAAGAGTAGAAATATGAACACTCTATCTATCATATAATTCAATATGGGTAGAAAATAAAATACTTCGCTGTTTCACGAGATATCGTGTCGAACAGAGAAGTATTTATCTTTTGCCATTTATCATAAACTTATTCTACAAGTGACGCCGTCGACTATTGCATAAATTCAGTAATTTCATTCATGTATTCGATCATTTATTTTGTTTGGTTACCGTTTCGAATTACTTCCCTTAACTGCACTCTGTGCGTACTGATTTCTAATAGTTTAATTTAATGAAATGCCTGTTTTTGCGAGTTGGTAGCTACGTGTTAATCGAACTCAGTTTTACAAGTAAGTAGACTCCATTCTATACATAGCATATAACGCGTCCAAAACCTGCAGAAAATCTCTTTTTATAATGAGAACAGGAAATGAGTTTCGCGATATTCGTTTCAATAAATTAAGCCAATTTTTTCCTTGAAATGAACTTTTCGGACATCCACCAGACACTTTTCGATTCCCTCACAACGGGTGGTAGAGAGGGGCGATTATTTCCATTCGATAACAAGGTTCAGGCTATTATATCAGAAGTTTAATGAGGTTCGAAGATAAAAATGAGCTGTTGATATGTATTTTTATCATTTCTTCCGATTTTTTTATGGTTTTCATGTGAAGATTTTCCGCATCGCCTACTCTTTGCAAAAGCGAGAATGGTTTTATAAAAAAAATGAAAAACCATCATGAAGAAGGGGAGCGGTCTCGAGATTGGTCTCTGCGGCACCCCTCGACAGCCGCCTGACACCCACTTTCCCTTCCCTCATGCGGGGAGTCCAATGCCCCACCCCCTCGCTATGGCGTCCCATGGCTTCCCAATCTATTACCAGAAAAACGCCCGGCTTCCCACCATAACCCCTCGCCTCTCCCCCGCGATTCCCACCTACTCACTTCTACCTCACGAGTTTCCCTCCCGTTGGGATTTTGGAAGGACTCCCGGGAAATATTTCAGGTTTCACCTCCTCTGACTCGCCGACCGTTGTCTTCTCCCCCCCCCTCCACACCTCAGTGACCACCACCCTCCTCTTTGGCCACAACTCTTTTTTCCTACGGAAAAAGATGCGAGTCACGTGATTTTCGCAAGGGGCGAAGCCAGGGACGGACGGGGGCTCTCCGGACTATCGCGCTAACCTGTCTGTTCAATCCCCCGGCGGCCTCTCTCCCCCTGAGACATCAGCCCCGTCCACGGCGTGTGCCGTGAGACTGAGATGCTTCAGGTGCGGCCCGCCCAAGTCGAAGGATGATGTTAGCCCGGATCCCTCGGCGTTCTTCCGCCCACCCCACCCCTCCAGTCACCGCCCCACCCAGCCTGCCCCCCCTTCCACCGTCTACCTGACCAGCCCCCGCCCCCTCGCCACTCTCACGCTCGCTGCCTCCCTCCTCCTCTGACGACCTGTCGGTGGTGGTGGTCCGGGCTCCAGGGGCGGATTCGTACGGGCGGGTAAAGGTCAAGGGAGGTTCAAAAAATTAAAGGAGAGGCGGGAGATTTCGTAATCAGCGAGCCGTTCACAGGGCTGCTTCGCCTCACCCCGTCCCCAGGCTAGGGGAAACGGGTAGATGAGGGCAGTTTTATACGAGGCATGTTTATCGTGCCTCCCGAAATCACTTACGAGCTTGAAACGAGCTGCGTGAAATAAATAATCATTTGCAGCTTTTTCATTTCTTTGGATGTTATAGTCTGGCGAGGAGAGTACTAATTTGAGCCACCCAGGTTGGCAAGTAAGTATTTAACTGGAAATATTGCACGGTGGTCAAATAATTGAGGATAGATCCTCCCCTCCCCACGCCAATTTCTCATGTTGTTAAAGTGCCCTATTCATATTATGGCCATGTCTCTACTTCATTAACTCTTAAGTGTTAGGCTGCGATGGTGCCCTATTCCCTTTGGGAGAAAGTATAAGCATAAATATAGGGTGCGTACTAAACTAACAATTTTATATCCATTTTAGAAACATACAAAAGAAATAAAGTGATATTGCTAAATAACTAATCCACTGTTTTTAATGATTACTTACTTTTATTGTTTCTTGTTTACATAAATATACAAAGTCAACATATATTAAAACTCTCCATTGCTCTAATGACGGCTGATAACGCAACATCAATTGCTAGCTCTTTTCTTAGACGGCTTGCACAGCGAGACAGATTTCTGCCACTTAAGGTTATACATATAAATTCTATGGTCTCGGGCTCAACTTTGTGGAGGTTCATGTTCGTTTAAATGAATATACTTTGTAACTTCCACACAATTTCCACAACAAAATTGTGTGGAAGTTACAAAGTATATTCATTTAAACGTTATACATATACTTAGTAAGTGATACTTAGTCTTTTGATAGTTGAAAGTATCCTTTTTCCATTCGCTTTCAGCCGAATAATCGGCATTTTCTTTGCTTTGTACAACTCCACTTGTTTTTTATTATTACCAGCAGTAGTAATCGTGATTATTAGGGGAAGTACACGATAGCTGAAGTCAGGCGTTATAGGAATTATGTGGGTTATTTGGTAGAGCTAGGGCGATCAGGGGATAAAGGAAGAGTGGTGGAGAGAAACCCGGCCTCGGTATAAGCCTAATCTTAGCGAATGGCGCCAAGGAGTCCACAATTTAACGTCCTATCCGACTGAGAGTGAACCCCACTTGAAGAACGCTCCGCATAGCAAGTAAGTTTATGGATACTACTAAAATATGTTGCCACCTGCTGGATTCGAACCTGATCTTAGATGTGGGACGCCATTAGTATTATCATGGTGGTTATTATAGCCCAAATTAAATTGATGGCTTACAAATAACGAATAAAATACAATGCTGAACCCGTTATGGTATACCTCATCCATTTAAGTTACCAAAATATACAGAAGAAATGTGGATTGTGTGGTATGGATCACAAGTAATTGGGTGACTGGATACAGAGAAGTAGTGATACTAAAAATATTACTTTTTGGTTGTGAACGTGCTAGTGTTCTAATGATGCTTACAAATGGAAATCTTAGTTTTTTGGGTGGTATATCCCTGTATATGATGCAACTCACATGCTTATCTTTAATCTTTATTAGTCAGCCTTCATAAACTGTCCCCGATACACTTATTACTAGCACCCACAGATGATTAATTGATTAATAACGATAGGTTAAACCAAGTATATCAAATCCTATATTGTAAGAAGTTATGCGTGTTGCACTCTTGCAAACGTCCCTGCAGTTCCAAACAATAATTGTAAGGAGTAATTAATTAGGTACATCGAGGAGAAATAAATTAAATTTTTCAAATTTGAATAAAACTCCGTTAATCTTGTGCATAAGGATACGGTTTATTCCCTAAAAAATAATAATTTACAATGTTTTATATTGACAGTGAAAATATCAATAGGTAATCTCTATATTGAATAATATCTTTACATTCGCATATTTAGTACATGTATATATATATTAAGTTGAGATCAATGTAAAAGTAAATAAAGGCGGTAAATGAATAAACCAATGAAGCAGTTTATGTCAGACGAATTTTGTCTATTATTCAGTTCGAACAATATTAACTATCTCTTCATAATTAGTTTTATTCTTAAATTTCTGCATCATATATATATATATGAATTCATTTTGAGTTAGGATGGAAGCTCTACCGATGATATAAGGAAAAGGATATCTATGGGCAAAGGTACTTTTAAAAAGGCAAAAGAATTATTGACAGCAAATAGAATTCCAATTGAAGAAGACTTGAATGAGATAAAAATTTGATAAAAGGGTTGTATGGAGTGTTGTATCTTACAATAGCGATGCGTGAATTGTGAAAATGATACATAAAGAGTCCTCGGAAATTTTGAAATATGGCTGAGTAGAAGAGTGCTTAATGAGAGGTGGACTAGTAGAATGAGAAATGAAGAAATACAGATGAAAATAAGAGAGGCAACAAAACTGCTGCGAGAAATCGAAAATTGAAATAGATCATGGTTGGGGCATGTATGTATTACGCCGAAATTGTTTTCCGAGAATAGTCATAGATGAAAAAATTGAAGGGAAGGGAGGAAGGAGGGAAAGAAGGATTTTAAATGCCTGATGGCATAAAAAATTGCAGAAGTTAAAGACAAGTGAAAGAAGATGCTCAGGGTCGAGTGATATCGAGGACACCCAGTTGAAACCTGTTGGAACACAGTTCTCACTCAAGAAGAATATATTCTTAAAAACCTGTTATTACAACTTCCAAGATCTTTGACTTCGAGAAATAATTCATTTAGCCTTGACTCTAGCTTGTTTATGTTATAGTTTAAAACAAAATCAGAGTTTAAAAATATCAGTTAAGAGTTTTTCCATAATGTTTTCAGTGATGTTATTTGCCGCACTTTTTGGAATTTCATCTCCTACTCGTACAATATCAGAAGACATTATTTCCCTATCTCCCGGACGAACCAACATTAATTTATATATACATATGATGCGGTTTTTATTTTTAAATAATTTTAACTGCCGCTATGTTTCCATTGTCCATAATGATAGAAGCCGCACTGAACATAATTGTGGATGAGATTTGCAAGATTACATCTGATGATATTAGGTATTGCCCAATTTAGATGGCTCATTCACTGTAGCATTAACTTCATCATTGACAGCCATGAACTACTTTCACTGACATAACTGAGAGTACAACTTTGACCTACCAGTCAATCATACCTTTCTCTAACTGTCCGTTTTAAACTGATCGCTCATTAATATTTTAATATTTCCCTTTTCTTCCCCCCCCCCCTCTATCCTACTTAATTCACTTTCTTACAGCATTCACCTTTTTCCTATAGCCTTAAAATGTCTTAAAACCCAATGTCTTCTCTCCGATAATTAATTATAGTCGCTACAGCCTTCAACAGTATTTCCGAATCCTTAGGTTGCTCAATAAACTTAATAAATCTTACGCATGCCTTTTGGAATCTTACTCTATGTTCACCTTTTATAAACATTGCTCTTAGAAGTAGTCTTGAAATGATAAACACAAATTTCAAGCATATCACAAAAATATTTTGCGGGGAACTTTATTCAATCTTAAGTAATTGATTTCATGTATATCAAATTCTCTTCGAGTGTGTTTGTAAAAATACGAGGAAAAGGTTTTAGATAACTTCTAGAAACATTTCGAGTGAACTATAACAGATTAATTGATCTCTCAATCCATACGAAAACATCGATCCCAAACTTCCTTTTAAGAAAATTCTAGCGTTAGCCTTTGCGTTACGATTGAATTTTTATCGTATTCTCTAAATCAATTTTGTGTGTGTTATGCCGACACGAAAGAGCGATTCATTTCACTGTGCGGCATGTTGACTTCCCATTTCAGAAAAACCAAGGGATAATTGGCACCAGACGAGCAAAAGACTCACAAGGTTATAGACCTTTTTATATTTTTCGTTCTACTCAGTGCGTTTTACTGACGGATTAATAGAAAGAATCAGGAGATTTTTCCGATGGGAAATGTATAGCCCTTTTGATAAATATGACATAATACGTTTGAGATATCTTCTTGGTCAAAAGATCACCGTAATGCAATGTGTTAGAATGAGCCTCTACCTTCTCCCATGACATTCAAAACATGTTGGTGTTTGAATTGATCTCTCGGTTGATGCTTTAAACTTTTTGGATTTTTTACTTAAACGATAGTTTAAATCGCTAATGAAAGCGTGTGTAAGCGGTTCAATTGAAAGTTTTCCAATAATTTTGCAACAATTTAGTTCGTTATTAACTATATTAACGAACCTATAATTTTTTTCCTTGGAGCAGTTACCTATATGGTCAAGTGTGAACTTCAAAGAACGTAAATGTTTGTCTTTCATGCGGTTTTTCTTTCGACTGTGCTCGTACTATTGGTTGACAATTTTCTACAAATTTATCTCCTCCGATAATTTTTAATTTTTCTTCACACACACAAAATTGCCGTAAAAGCTACGCTAAGGTCATCGTCCAAGAGCGACTGGAAGGCTGCGTTGGAGTAAGGGAAATACGAGAGAGAGAGAGAGATTTTTGAGATATTTTAATGTTCAGGTCCCTCCGAACCTAGCTTGCGACGGAGCGAAACGAATTCTTGGCTCTATCCATTTGGTGATTCAGAGACCTCTCTAATTTTATCACTATCGAAACCGTCGATATAATGATGCTGTTTGAATTATTCCCACCATTTCGGAACCAAAATCACGAGATTGTAATGACCTTTTTTTTAGATTTCCACATCACATTGTAAAATATTTTTCGGTGTCTCTCAATTCATTCATTTTATTCTCTGACGATTCACGTCCTAAGCTGTGCCTGTGCTGTAGAACTTCCTCTTAATTCTCCCAAAAAATTAATTAACACGGAGAAATCGAAAAATATGTAAGAATAAAATTACCTTTAAATTTCCTCACGATTTATTAAATTGTCATTAGGTTTCTTTACGTCAATTTATTTCGCTCTCCAACGTCCTGTGCTGAATACATCATCAGGACAGGATACAACTAACTTACATCAGAGAATGCGAAGAGCTGAAAAGCAAAATAAATTACCCAACACAGAGAAGCCGAAAAACATTATATAATGGAACTACCGTCGCGACAAGTTTAATCTAGCGTTGGCTCCTAGATCATCCACGGATCCTGATCCAGTGCCAAGTGGTAATTGTGCTTCAATTTGCATAATTCTCATGGAGGTTATTCACGAACCGGGCAGGTCTTTGAAATCAGGAGGAAAAGGAAGTGGGGAGGGTGGAAAGAGGACGTCGGTTGGACGTTGAGGGTGAAGTAGGGGAAGATGGATGAGAGTGGCGGAGAGGGACGCGATCACGTCAATGCTCACTGATAAATCAATCACCTCTTGGGCCCCCCGACCATCCCTGGAGGTCCTCCAACCCCCTCGCCCATCCCTCCCCCTTGCACGCTCCGAATTCTGCACGATAATTTTTCCAGGGAGGAAGGAACCCTGGATGGGAGGGGGGTCAAAATGGGCAGACCGAAATGCACGATGAGGGGGAGGAGAGAGAAAAGGGAGGAGCGGGAGGAAAGAAGGATCGACGCAGGTGGATGAGATGGGCGAAGCGGACAGACGAATGCGCCGTATACATTAAGTTGGACTTGGGGGCGCTGCCAATTTGCGGATAAGGGGGCTTTTCGTCTCAATTTGGTGTGGGAGACGTTCTTCACCCGGGAGACGGGACGCCATTCGACGGGCTAATTGGTCGAACACGTCCCCTCCCCCGCACACCCCTCCCCACGAGGTGTGACGGGAATCAGTCAAGGGGAGGAAGGCACGCGGCGACGACCCCGAGGAAGGTTCAGTTTTTTCTTGGAAGGGCGAAAGAGAAAGAGCGACACACCCCTCCCCCCATCCAACCGATATCACTTCCCACATACGAATGCGAAATGCTAATGGAAACCAGCTGAAACTCGGTTTTTATGCGGCAAAGTTATATTTCTCCATCGTTCCTTCCATATTTTTCCAGGAAACAACTCATTTGAAATTATCCTGGCACGGAAAACGATCGGATGAGGATTACACGCAAACTTGCGGATTCTTGCAACCACCTGACGAGAGCAAAGTGAAAGCTAAGAAACAAAGCGCTCTTTCAAACTTCTTCAATTATAATAACTCAGATTAAAAATTATTATTAGAGGTACTAAGTATTTATTAAACTTGAAATGAAACTCATCCGTTTTTCCATTATAATTAATTTCTCCGAATATTTCTAAATTTTCAACCTAAATATTCCATCGACTTAATTTTTTAGCTAATTAAATTTTTCACGGTCAATCACTAAAGTGATTTTTCGGGTACCAGGTCTTCCTGGGAAACCATAACCGGCACAGGGAAAGGAACTGGCCCTCCTACCCTGATGTGTGAATTTCATACGCCGTCGGGCTTGGAACTGAGTGAACTCTACCGTCACCTACCAAACCGACCTTCGGGTTGATTACTGTGTTTATGGTTTTTTTATTTATGCTATATATTCGTGGTTCAAGTCCTGCTCGAGGTAACTATTTTGTGCCTTTGACCTGCTCGATTCCCCATTTCCAGCCATTCATTTATATACATACATGCACACATATGTATGTGCACACACATGCATATATGTTTGTGTGTGTGTGTCTCGAGTTTTGAAACAATACTGTGAAACTTATGATGTCACAACAGGCAAAATCGGTCGTGCACTAGCTAAATTTGTAAACCTACGAATATTTCTTTTAATAATTTTATAACGTGATATCGAAGCAAAATATTATCATTAAATGTTAAGTACATTCAATTTTGTGATCAAAATATTTTAAATAATATGGTTACGATTAATTTTTAATAAAATTAATAGCTAATATGAGGGAATTTCAATACAATGACTAAGAAGGCCAGAAAATTCTCACCGATTAATAACCAGACAGTTTTATGTAACTTACGTACAAATTCTCAATGCAATAACATTAAATTCCACTTGATTTAAGAAAATATGGTGTTAAAAATGTATCCTTTTAATCTAATATTCTAATTAATTTTAATTGGATACCCTTTTAAATGAACAAATTTACCAATTAAATTTTTGAAATAATAAATCAATTGAAAGAAAACAAATAAAAGAGCAGATTTCACTGAATTTGTTTTGATAAACGCTCTTTAATTTGAAATATTAGTATTAATGTACGCCAATTACTGTTTTAAGAATTAAAAATAGTTGTTGGAGTTTAATATATGTGAAACATTTCTTTAAATTGAGAGTATTATTTAAGCCTGTAATTAAATTGCAAACTATTTAAATTAATAGTTCACCAATGATACACTTCACAACAACGAAACCACTATCTTAAAAAAATTCAAATGGAATTCCGTTGCTTAGCGGAATAGCGTTTTATCCTGGCGCCATATTCTAAGGGATTCGGGAATAAGACTTGAAGAATCAAATCAACGAACACAAATCAGACGTTGCTACATGTTGAATGTAAAATGGATTTTCGGGGCTCTAGATCCGGAATGACGCAGGGCCCAGAGACGCCGAGTCATTTTACGCCATTCGGAAATCTCCCGCATTGAAAAACAAACACGCCCACTCTGACCTTTTCAACGTCTGCCCGTTGGCCGCTCGTGTTTTCACAAATCCTCCTTTGGAGGCATTACTCCACCTTCGCCCCCTCCGCCCTCTCGGCCCTTTTCCCACACAGCCCCTACCTCTCCCAACCCAATGTAATCTAAAATATGTTCCGTCGAAGAGGAGTCTCAATCGAACGAAAAGCGAACCCTAATGCGTTCAAAATGCCTCCGAAGCACAAATGCCTGTAACGAGCGACCCGTCGCCATCCAACGCACCCCCGACCCCACGCTCCTTCCTCCGGCGACAGGAGGCTGTCACTTTCCATCGGATGAAAGAAAAAGTTATTTCCAGCCACGTCATCGGGCCGAGGAACAATGGCCCACATCCTCCCATTTTCCCTCCGCCCCCTGATCGGAGCACCTCCCCCGGGACGTCGAAGCAAATGGAGACATTAGAACCCCTTTTCAGACCCACTCCAATCATCGCGGCCCGACCTTTAACCCTTTTCTCCTCCTTCGTCTGCCCCCAACCGTCGTCATCTCCTCCGATCCTTGAAAAAGAAAGGTAAGGAAAGAGTTTTCTACCCTGACCCTTCGAAAACCGTATCTGAGAGAAAAATTTTAAGTCATCGGCATAGACAGAGTTTCAAACAACTTGAATTAGCAAAAACAAAATAACGTAAATGAATGAAGGCAAGTAAGTAATAAATGGAGGAAAACCATTCAGGTTCTGTTTTAAGCATCAATTGGTAATTTCAGACCAATTAAAGAGAAAATATTGACTATTGAACCTTTGGCACATGATATTTTTGAATTTGGTGGCACTTTGGTATACTAATCGTCATAATCTTTCGTAATTTTTCTCTCTTTTCTCGGCATTAAACCCTTCTTTCATCAAATTTCCTATCTTTAACAACTACATCCAATTTATATTCATTTCACTTTCTCTGTAGCTAGTGAATTTTCTTAATCCTTGTACATATGATCTCAAACACCCCTTGTGATCTCCTCCATGTTAGGAAATAATAGGGAAGTATCGTAATGAGTAATTTCAGTGCAGTAATCTTTTAGCCCTCTTTTCTTTTCATATCCCGTCTTGAATATTTTTCAGTGATTATGGTTATCCACAGATTGGAATGCATTTCCGTACTTATTCCCATGCATCTTTGGGAAAGGCATTAAAGATATCCGGGATGTCCACTGTTTTTACCTTTTTCTTCATTCATACCGCCATAATGTTAGATTTAATATATTGGCGGCAATAGATAATAAAAACATAAATGGCGAAATGCTTGGGCAAAAATATAACCTAAATAATGTGGCAGAAGTTACTACGAAAGGGTAGACTTGAAAAGAAAGATCATGGATGAATTTAGAGAAGCAAGTGGCTTCTTCGCAAAGAGTTATATAGATTGATAAGACTGACAGTTAACAGGATAGCTTTTAGAGCTTGCTACAAACCAATTCTAGTATTGGAAGCTTATGATTAAGATAAACTCATTTTTCAAATTAACTTTCCTACTCCTTAAGACGCGCATTACTTTCGTTTTATTACGATTTATCTTCGTCCCAAATGTTTAATTCTGATTCTGGAATGCACTCAGCGGTGACTGCATACCTGGCATTACTAGATAATACCAATTTCTCATCTTGAAATATAATTGACTTATGAAGCTCCCAACTAACTTTCATTCTAAGCCTCAAGCCCTTTCCGCTCTTAAAGGTTTCAACTCAAAACTCACGATTGATAACGGACAGTCGCGTTGCACCCCATAATCCTTTTGAATCATTCCGTGTTTTATCTTCTACAACTGCCTTCTTTACTGATACCTGATACATATTTTCTCTCGTGCACTTCACGGAAATTCTTCACCTTCTTATGAATTGTGTCCATTTTATTCTCAGATTCAAATTTCTCCGATTATTTGAATTTATATTCCCTCATCCAAATTAGTTTCGCACCCAGGTTATCATAATTTTTTGCAAGTTCTTCATTCAATGTCTTCGTTGACTTTGAAACCCTTCTCATTCCTCTGCCCTTGATCAACTCTTTTAATCCGTAGCTTCTTATTTCTTTTCGTTTTTATCATTTCACTTCCGGTTCTTCTGCAACTACTGATAATGCTTGAAATTAAAAATTAGCTCACTATCCTTGTTTCTCTCATCACATTATTTGCTATTAAATTTTGATCAGTTCGTTATCGTATTCGTAATTTCTTTTAAATCTCAATTGAATATACATACAATTTAACTCAACCACCAACATCTCAATTCGGATTCCTTCGATTTTGAAGAGTTTTGCAAATTAATTTTCATTTATTTCAAGGGGTGGCCACCACTAGTAGACTAAGTTTATAGTGTTGAATCAGGATAAGATGAACAGAATTCTCAGTCACCATATCACGCCTAGGTAGCTATTCCACCGTTCAGGGAATACCCAAATAATTAGGAGAGATAGTTAAAAATATGCATGATAAGTAACCATACCTGTGTAACTACTTTTCAGGAATTGAAAAAACGAAACGATCAGGTATGCAACGGTTTATTTTAGCATTTTTTAGAACCTATTTTCATAAGCTACTGCTCGAAATAGCTTCCAAAGAATTCCATTTAAATGGCATAACGACAAGCCTAGTAATGAAAGCCTCCTTAACTAGAAGATAAGTGTATGCCTGTAACCCACTCAAATGGTGTTTTTATAATATAAATATATACATTTATATATACGTATATATGAATATATCTATTTATTTATTTATTGCAATTTCCAATACGTGAAGATTGATTTCCCTACCAAATGACAACATTTGAGAATGCAATCAAAGGTACAGTCTAAATAATTCTAAAATACAAACCTGCCGTGCCTCCAAATACCAGAAAGTTCTGAAATCAGTGGTTTTTTTGGTCTTACCAGAATAATCACACCGTTTCAAAACAATCACAGATTGTTATATTAAAACAGAGGTCAAGTTGCAATAAATATGTGCGAAAAATATTTAAGATAATAAAGAGAAATAAATCATAGTCTAGGAATTTGAACAGGTAATTCACTGACAATAATTCCGCAATTTAATTTGAAAAATATTAACTCTATGGGTCAACAACATTGTTCATGAGAAAACCTAGGTTTTGGCGTAATTTTTTCACTCGGTCACATTTCGTCAGTGTTCACCAGGACTATTTTACTTCTCTTACGTTTAAAATTTAATAAATAGTTAAGAGACAGAAATGGCTGATCTCGAATTTTAAGGAAGCTTTTTAATCAAATTAACAAAGAGTTAGGCTACTATGAAGTGTAACGTATTTGCAGAGCAAGGAATTAATATTTTTTTCGTAATTGTTTGAATTATATTTTATGATAAACAGAAAAATTGACAAATGGAAATATTAAAATCATGGCCGAAAGGGAAAGATTGATTAAATTTAGAACGCAAAGAGAATTTTATTCTAAAAAATCGATGCATAAATTGAAACTTTACCGATTGCCTAGACACTGGAGCTACAATACCAAAATTTGTACTGCCCTGAAAGGTAACACCGAGGCTGAATTCGAGGGGTGGTTTGAAAGAAATGATTCTATGGCAGGCATTCTCGATCAATTTTCAAAAATTTACGAACTGAAAATTAGGGTTACAAACGTTCACTTGAGTGTCAAATTATGGGTTGTAGGATCTGCATTCTAGACAAGCGACTTGAAATGATCATAATTCAATAATGGCTATGCCTACAGGAATAGTTATAAACAATAATAACCCAAGTAACTTCCTTAAATGAACTTCACTGTTCTATATATTCACCCTTTACATTTAGATACCTGTCCTATTTCTTTATAAATCCTTGATAGCTAAGATATATTTCGTTTGCTATCGCAGTCTACTCTTAGACCGCATCTAGCATCATCATTTTCGAAACGTCGGTCACGCAAGAGATGTTTTAGGGGCCAGAACAAATGAAAATCACTTGAGGCTAAGATGGGACTGTACCTAGGATATTTCAAGCCTTCCCAATGGAATGTTCCTAACAGCTCCACGTTGGCGACTTATTTATTGACTTAACCTCGTGTATGTATCTCTTCGATCCTATACGAGTCTCTTCCCATGGAAAACAAAGAATATTATCACACATTTTCCCAGGAATTGTAAAGGGCTTGCTTTGGGTTTACCTAATAAATTTAGTCTTTCTATGAGTGACTCCAGCATTAGTTTGTCTAAGAGCTAAGTCAACACGCTATTACATTTTTTCTCATTCCACCTTCTCTCCGCAGCACCCGATCAAATCAAACTCAAATCGACCTCGTAAGCATCCAATTGTTAATGTTGAACGGTGCTGGTAGTTTTTGCATGTTTTTCACACCCCCTTCCTGCGTGGGTGTTTCCCTGCTGTGAGTTTTTTTCGTAAAAGATTTCATTTCACAATCCTTAAGCTTGTCCCAAAAATGTATCTTTCCGTACTCTACCCAATTTTATTTTTCCCCAATAAAGCATTAATTTTAATCATTATTATTTATAGTTTTATTTAGTGTTTCCTATAATTGCTGTAATTTTTGTACACACTCTTTGTTTAAATCATTTTGATTAATTTGTGTATGTCAACGACAAGGGGATAGGTGAAAAAAGGGAATATCTAGTCTTAATCTCGCCCCGATACCGACGTTTTATTATTACTATAGAAGTGTATGATTTCTAATGAAACAATGACATTTACACATTATTTAATAATGAGAAGGGAGATATGAATTTTGTTGACTTATATTCAGTTTTAATTCTTTCCACCCTACCATAATGCTATTGGATCTAAATAGTTAATGTTTCTTGTAATAATTATAGAAATAGACCTACTTACAATGCCTTCAATATTTTTTTAATCACCATTTATTTTATGTAACCTTTCTCACTTACATTAGCGTTTGCGGAATGTAATAGAATTCATGGGGATGCATCATCTTCTTTTATGTCGTTGATTACGAAATTAGAGGAACGAGACAGAGGTAAGAATTTTTTAACAACCTCCCTTAAACTTTCTCCTTTTGCAGTTTATGAACACACACAAAGAGATGGCAAGATCAAAAAAATCCCCAATCTTAATGCCCCGTGGTAGTTTCCCGTTCAAATCATTCTTAAGCATCTTGTTTATGACCGCGCGCTCAGATTTTAGAGAGCGTATGTGGTGAGTATGCAAGATAGAGCCATAAACAACTCCAGAATAGCAAATATATGAAGGAAGCGGTCTTTAATTATTTCGAAGCATTGCTTTCAAGTATCATTGCATCAGAAGGCAAAGAAAGTTCCCAAGAGCGTTACTTCATTGATAAAGTATGGATTAATATAAATGCAGTATGAAAAGAATCTTTTGTGATGCACATATAAATCAAGCTGTTTAGTACTTGTTAAAATAATTCAGTGGCTTTGAACGACTTATATGCATACCACCATTACATTATAATGAAAGTTAGATGGTGTTTTTGAAATATATTGCTCGGTGGGCTTAAGACCTTGGAATATCGATTATAGATATATTAACCCGGGTACTACGTTAATTATACAAAAGTAGGACTTCATTAGGGGGTATAAAAGATTGCATAAGGATAGAAGACTGCGACCGCTACCACCTTTGACATTTTACCTTTACTTTGGTTCCTCCACTCTTATTGCAGCTGCAATGTCTACCAGTTCTTTGACCCTGAATAATTGAATAGATTGTTTTAATTTAATGGACGTGGATTTTCTTCTGAAGAAACATATTTTTGGCACTTTGGCAGATTGGCAATCAGGAGAATAATATTTTGAAAGTGGAATTTGTATGAGCGCAAATATTACCCCAATCGTTCTTTTTATAACAAGATTCTTTCCAGTACCAAAAACGTGTCGCGCACTAACTCATCATTAGATACCATATCTATGAAGCGTAAGGGTGCACGATGATGTTTTCACCTTAAACAGCCTTTATACCTTATAACCACCTACTTGAAATCATCCTGATATGCCACAAATTTTATAATAGCTTAAACTAATCAAACACCTTGATTATGAATAAAAGCCGATAGACATAAGGCTACGGAATGGAAATGTTTTACCTGCACTTCGTTTGGATTTTCACTGAGATGGAGGTGTTCCTTAACATTTTACAGAAAACCAATCCATCTAGCCATAGTAAAGAGCTCGTGTCTGAGGTATCAATGAAGGATGGTTTTTCGTATTTCAGTTTTCCGAAAAAACATTAGATAAGATGATAACTTATGCTTTCATACGAAATATTATAAACCCCATAATTATTTTTCTTTTTGACTTGCCTAAGCTCAAAATATATTTTGACCCAATGGTAAATATAATGTTATTAGAGGGGGCAATAATAACTGAACATCGATAAATTACGCCGCAATGTAACTGATAAGTAATAAGGCCAAGCACTTTCATTCATACGCATCAGATTAGTAGGTAAGCTTAAATGACTTCCAAAGGAGATTTCTTTCGTCAGGGGATTTTCTTTTTCCATTTAATCCTTTGCTTCCTCTAGCAGTACGCAAGCGATTCATCGGAGGTCTGCAGGTATTTCAGCACTTAGCATCCTGGTCACGATTCCGAGGAAATGGTGCTCTGACATCAGCCTCCCTGTCGATACCCCGCTGAACTATAAAAAATAACCTCTTCCCGCGAGACTCGCTCACGGAGGAAGGAGGTGGAGAGTGTGGGTGAGGGTGGGGGGCGAGGGAGTGGGTGGAATGTCTGTTCTTTCCCCCAAAGAGTCGATTTCTTGCTCTGACGCCGCTCGTAAGAAGGCCTGATGCATCGCCCGTTCTCCCCGTGGTCAAACGTCTCAAAGAAACCTGGTTGAGTGGGAGGTAGGAAGGAATATGGAAGAGTTCGGGGAGACAAAAAGCCCCCAATTCTTTCTTTTTCCCTTCTCTTCGCGGTCAATGAGAAACGAGACGTTGTATGAAAATGAAGGGGAGGGATGGGGTTCGGGGAATGGAAGGTGGGGGAGAGGGAAGACATCCCGAGAATCGGACTCGGCCGGCGGAGACGCGGGGGTGCGTGGGGAGGAAATGGCATTGGAACCAAAATGGTTGAGGGGGTGGCACGGGGCGGGGGAGGGCAAACGACCGAGAAAGAGACTGGAGCTGACCGTAAATTTCGACGAGGGAGGAAAAAACTGCCCATCTTTCCGGGTTCCGGGGTTGATTTCGGGCTGAGGGGCTGCTCCCTCCCTTCTTCCGCTTCCTCCCGATCCTCTCTCTCCCTATGAAATTTAAAAGCCTCCTTCCCCTCACCTTTGTTCTCCGTCCAGAACTCGAAATCCGGAGGAGGAAAAATCCCCGATTTGGTCGTTTTTACGTCAAATTCTAAGGGGGAGGGAAAAAAATCTCGTTTGAACGCGTGTTTTGCCGTCACGCCTATCGACCAGAATTCAACGAAAGTGTTTTTTTTATTTACACCAAATATTGCTCTACGCTTAGTTTCGAGAGTTTTTCTTTCTTTTACCGATTTGCGCATATTTTATGCAAATTATAATTAGTTTTTTTCTAAAATTATAATCTGAAGATATGTTATAACTTAGATAACCTGTTACATTTTATTTATTTCAGTGAATTAGAGTTCGACTATAAACTTGTGATCCTGGCAAAGTGGCAATATATTTTCATTGTTATCACTCAAAGGAAGTAGAGAGAGGACAAAAAAATAAGCATAGGCAATATTAAGGAAATTTGAAAGAAGAGAGATTACCAGGGATTCAGTTACTGCCTGAATGAAGGAAGATTTTATTGATTGCAAGAATGAAAATTAGATATCTCAGGTGAAAGATATTAAAAGTATTCAACGCATATAAAAGAATATCGTATATTCCTTGTAGATGAATATTCATATATTATGTAATCGATGAATTCACTATATATGTATACATGTGTGTATATATACATATATATCTAAATATATATATATATATATACATATATATATATACAATTATTATTATTATTAGGTAATCTACCGGTTAAGGTAGATTTTGGATGGACACAGCTACTAGATAAATGTTTTGTGTTTTCTAACAAAATATAAAATCCAGTATCCTATTCTTCCTCAGACCCCTCTTCATCTCTAAGTACTTTCTACCTCCCTTCATCCCGTCCATCATCCCTATCCTGTTCCTTCCCTTTCCTCGTTTGCCTAACGTTCTCCCCTCTATTACAGTCTTCAACATCCCACTGCCGGTCAATACCACGTTCATCCACTTTTCCTGCCACCATAGGATTTCTCCCAACAAACCCCTCTCTTCGCCCACCATACCAAGTACTTCCTCATATATACATATATATATATATATATATATATATATATATATATATATATATATATATATATATATATATATATATATACATATATACAAATATATAAAAACACAGATGTAGATTTTTAGAATATAGAGACACAAAGAAAGGACACTCACAATTTGTTATTTTACGTTTCGACAGCACGGCTGTCTTCTTCAGAATGGCGTTCTCGGGGAAGAGCGGAGAGGATGTGCGGGGGAGAGGTGGGGGAAGGAGAGGTAAAGGGGCCAATAGGAAATGAACAAGGGGGTGGGGGGGATATGTAGGCAGCCAATTGATTCATTCAGTGGGCTTGGTTCAGCCCGGGCGGTTTGAATGATTGGGCCACCCAGATATGCGCCATCTCGCGGGTTCTCACCTCTATTATACTCGCAGATTTGGGAAGGATTTCAATCACCGAAACAGAGAAGCAGTCGTCAAAAGATTGGTTGTGGGAAGCGGTGTGAGTAGGGATGGGATAATTAAGAAAGGTGGGAGATTTGGTGGAATATCGGTGGTTATTCATGCGGAGGGAAAGTGCGGTCGTGCATTCGCCCACGTAGAAGGCAGGGCAGAAGTTACAGGAGAGGCGATATATAATATTTTTTGATGTACAGGTGGCGAGTGGTTGGGAGTTGGTACTGAGTGAGGGGGAGGGTCTTAAAACACTCCCCTCCCCAAACCAAACCGCCCAAACCGCCCAAACCTCACTCAGTACCAACTCCCAACCACTCGCCACCTGTACATCAAAAAATATTATATATCGCCTCTCCTGTAACTTCTGCCCTGCCTTCTACGTGGGCGAATGCACGACCGCACTTTCCCTCCGCATGAATAACCACCGATATTCCACCAAATCTCCCACCTTTCTTAATTATCCCATCCCTACTCACACCGCTTCCCACAACCAATCTTTTGACGACTGCTTCTCTGTTTCGGTGATTGAAATCCTTCCCAAATCTGCGAGTATAATAGAGGTGAGAACCCGCGAGATGGCGCATATCTGGGTGGCCCAATCATTCAAACCGCCCGGGCTGAACCAAGCCCACTGAATGAATCAATTGGCTGCCTACATATCCCCCCCACCCCCTTGTTCATTTCCTATTGGCCCCTTTACCTCTCCTTCCCCCACCTCTCCCCCGCACATCCTCTCCGCTCTTCCCCGAGAACGCCATTCTGAAGAAGACAGCCGTGCTGTCGAAACGTAAAATAACAAATTGTGAGTGTCCTTTCTTTGTGTCTCTATATTCTAAAAATCTACATCTGTGTTTTTATATATTTGTGTGTCGCCGATGAGCGTTCCATTTCGAAGATATTTTATATACATATATATATATATATATATATATATATAGATATATATATATATATATATATATACACATATAAACATTGTATCAATCGGTTTGGTAGGTGATGGTAGAGTTCACCCAGTACTAAGCCCGACGGCGTGTGAAAGCCACACATCAGGGTAGGGGGGCATGCTCCTTTCCCTGTGTGGGCTATGGTTTCCCAGGTAGATCTGGTACCCGAAAAATCACATAGCTTGGGTGGAGCTGAAGATGCCCAGAGACTAGGAATCGAACTCGGACCCCTACAGTCAGTAGTCCAACGCTTTATCCCTTGACAGCGACCCACATTTTTATATATATATATATATATATATATATATATATATATATATATATATATATATATAACGATTGTACGGAAAAACTCACACGAGCGGCACAATAATGGGCTTACACAATATAACACAAATAGAAAAGAATAGACACATTTAAAAGAACACTCACACGGTAAATTGTTCGAGCTTTCGGCCCTCTCAGAGGCCTTCTTCAAGAGTCTCACTTCATACATTAAGGTAAAACAAAATAAATAAATAGTAGACAGTCGTAATAATGGTTGTAATAACGGTTTTTATTATGATTCATATATGGCAATACACCCATGAGTTTGTACAATTACCGACACATAATATCCCAATATTCCCTGCATTTTCACTTCCAGCGTATAATTCGGTAAAGCAAATCATATTTAGCTATTCAAGATGAGTCGTTTAATGAACAAATAAAACCAACTAAAATTTTTCAAGATAGAAACCCTTTTCATCAGGTCCCCTAGTAGTAGTAAGTTAGTAAATACCTCTAATAGTTCTTAAGGCTGATAAATTTCTTCCTCCACGTAGGGTAATTATCAATGTATGGCTGCGTAGGTTTTCGCGGCGGTGGTTAGTGGTGGTGGTTAGGTCGAAACTGTTGTCTGAATCAAACAACGACGCGGTGAAACCCGACAATGCAGAGTACTTCAATTATCAATGTAATAACAAAATAGACTTTCTTAATATGCCCTATATGGCATTTTTCAAGCTAATTAGCAAAACATTAATCTGATAAACTACTGTCTTGAATTCACATGATAGCTGTTCAACATTTTAAAACACATTTTTTGTACACACCCTATGCTTCCACTAATTTGAGTGAAAATTCAGTGTTTTTACATAAACGATTTTTTCTCCCTTTTAATCAGGAAGTTACTCTAAGCTAGTAGGTCCTACCATGTGGGTTTTGTACAATAGTGTACAGGGTAGGGTGATGGGCTTCCTCATCTTTCTAGATCAATTTGTACAATGATAATTCAGTTTGACTTTCAAAACTACTTGGGAAGCATTAGCAGTAATTTTTATGGGAGGTGACCGAAAGTTAAGGTCATTTGCACCATTAGTGATGGATGGGAAAGCAAGGGTGGAGAGAAACCCGGCGTCGGCATTAGAATAATGTTGTCGAAAGACACTAAGGGGGCCGTAATTTAACGTCCCATTCAACGGACGTCGTACTCACTCAAAGTGCTCTCCACAAAGCACCTGAAGTAGGGATCGGGCAACTGCTGAAAAATATCAGTCGTCTCCAGGATTTTAACCCGGACCCTCACAGTGAGAAGCCTGTGTCGTTAGTGACCGAACTATCCCGATAGTAGTAGTAGTTTTTAGGGGAGGCGACCGACAGCTGAGATCATTTGCGCCATAGGGGATGGACAGGAAAGGATGAAGGGTGGAGAGAAACCCGGGGTCGGCATGTTAGCCTACTCCTTACGAAAGGCGCCAAAGGGTCCGCAGTTTAACGTCCCATCCGACGGACGGCGTACTCACTCAAAGTGCCCTCCACAAAGCACCTTAAGTAGGGATCGAGATACCTCTGAAAAATATTCAACACCGCCGGGATTTGAACCCTAGCCCTCTGGGTGGGAAGCCAGTACGGTAGCCCCCGCACCACCTCGATCCCCACCATCCCGATCCTCACTTGGGAAGTCGAAGGTGGTACCAGGGAAGGAACTTACCCTGTGAATTTCAAAAGTCTTTATGTTTAAATTCAAGGTGATCTCTAACTTTACCTTTAAAAAATTTTCTTTTGAGTTTACTATTGACACTGATGAATATATTGTTATGCTGGATGCATCCGTATGCTCTCGTACAAATCTATGATTCAAGATATAATCACTACCTAGCGGTAAAGTGTCAAATTAAATCAACCGTATGTAGTGATCTCTGATGATCATATTGTAAAGCTGTCAAGATGCAGCTATGAATAGGTTCTCTTCATGTTCAACCCACGACTTCAAGTACCAATATTTTGTACACACCACGTATGTAAAAAAATGTTTACTCAAGTTTAGGCGTAATTGAATAGTATTTTTGTTAGGCATTGCTGAGTCAGGGAGAAAATTTACAGGGAAATAGAAGCATCCACTCTTCACTCATTTAATGATATTTCTTTCCGATTCAATGAACTTAAGGTTAGCATCGTATTTATTCTTATCGTCAAGGAGAAAAATACTGTCATCCTTATTGCTAGACTTAAAGGCATCCATTTGGTTGCCGGTGGGTTTTATAAACGCGTCTTGGAAGACACGCGACGCAACAGGTTTATGTAGGCATGTCAATATAAGTAATGCATTGGGACACACTGGTAGCTGATTAGGCCGCGTGTTCGATTTATAGCGTCTGAATGCAGAGCTGCGGGTAAACCAATGCATTGGTGGAGTAAAAACAGCATCACACGCATAGTTTCGCTTATTTTTTTGCTATTGCTGGAGGTTACAGCTGCCAATCGTCTTCGGAATGCCGTTTCATGCAGCAGAAGTGAAAAATATCATAAACAGAGGAGAATCCTTTACAGTTCAAGATGGAAAAGGAATGTTCAAGGCCTTTTACAACGAAAGAACCTCTTTAATGCAAAATATGTAATTGGCAGTGGTAGAGCTTTGCAGACTTTTGCGCAACTTTTCTGGGAGATATTTTCACTTTCAGGTGGTATTTTAAGAATTCCTATAAGCATCATTAATTAAAAGATGTATTTTTGCTTATTATTTTCTTATGGAACATGAATAGTTAGAGATTGTATGCAAATATTTATAGAAATAAATAAAGCGATTAGATTAATATTAATTACTTAACAGAAAATACATAAAATAAGTGTTAATAAAACAATAAATAGAATTAGATAAATATCATACCATGTTTAGGAGATTGAATTAATAAATGCCATTATATTAAAAGACATTTTTTAAATAAACTGGCACTCATGGTTCTTATTCAAGTTTAAATTGATCCAAAATCAGCAACTTTACTGTTGACCATATGTGCATAAACCTAGTTGTATTAGTAATACGTATTCCCATGATCAAACTACATATTGATTTTTTCAGTCAATAAGAAATTTTTAAACGCTAAATTTTTGCTTTCTATCCACGTTTTCGTAAACCTATTTTTTCGGACGGGATGTACTGGGAATAGGTCTGGAATGCCTTAGTTTGGATGAAGGCAGACATCCCGACTTTCATTTTCGAAGTCCTCGCATAGGTAATAAGGACACTATGGATGTGGCGGGGAGACATTAAAATGCGGGAATGAGAACGACTTTATGAAATATTGTGGCTATATCCACCCCACTGATTATTACCCGCCTACCTGGTTAGTAAAACTCATACATTTGAATGAGATGCTCGTTTATCTAACATCAGCTTTGAACGGTCGTTCATGAACCGACAGCGCATGGTGGGATTCGGATACACTATTCGCTTTGCCAGGATCATGGCGGGTCATCAATGTAATAATATAAACGGTAGCAACGCGACTTTGTGGATAACTAAAATTTATATTAAATATGACTCCAAGTTGTATCACCTTTTCCCGGATAACCTTTACGCCTCTGCCATTATCGATGAAAAGAACGAAATTCATAAATCAATTAGATATTTTATCATTGGCACCATAGTTTATCGTCCACACGGTTCCATCAATACTTTGTTCGGAGGATTGTCTCTTTCTGCATGTTTCCTCAATGAACAATATTTCATATTTACATCAGCAACAGTGAAACTATACAGAACTTCAAGTTAGGTGTTCATCTAAATACTCTCTATGGAGCATTACATGAAAAAATTCTCAAATAATGCTCAAACGAACTGAAAATTGATATCACTAAAAAATCGCACCAAAATACCGAGACGCATAAGAGGGAGGAGTCTTCTAATTGCCACAATTCTCACTACTCGGGAGCTGATTTCTCCTCGAGCATTGCGGCCGTGGCACTTTCTCGTATGATGTATCCAGAAGGGCAACATTGTGAAACAAAATTGAAATTACCCATATCATATAAATTGCAGGAAATGTTAAGCATGTTCGTACGCTTGTGCCGTCGGAGTCAAGTTTCTGAAATACAAGGTCGAATGGTCGACATGATGACTGTAGAACTTTAAGACTCTCAATCACGCGAGCCCATTAATGTGTCTCTTTTGAATGCATTTCTCATTCCTCAGCGGTACTTCCGCGAGCAACTAGTCGTAGCGTAAGATTGCGATTTTGGGTGTGGGGTGGGGGCGACAACCGCAATATTAGGTTTTCTGCGAGTGAGGCAATGTGCACTCTCTCCGATATAAAAAGATACCCCTGCATGCCTATACTTTTAATGCAGCCTATCTAGCATCTAAAAAGGTATTACTCATGTAGGTACTAGTTATTATACATACCGTAAGTCTTTGCCCGCTAGTAACAGCTACGGAAACGGGTTCTGAAGTCGGCGATGAGAAGTTTTATAGCCTCATTGCTAGAAAAATTCCGCACTACACTGAATTTCCACATATTGTCGGACCTGCAATGAAAATCAGCAAGGTTGCTCATTATATTGGTATTATATTACAAAGAAAAAAATCACAACTAATTAGTAAATAATGTAGCATTGCAATTTCAATATTCATAAAAATCGATTCATTTTTGTGGTGTATTGTAAGTATAATCACCATTTCCGACTTCATTTGCGTATTAACTAGATATCTGCACTACAAACGCACCATGGCCACACGGACAAAGATGGAATACCAAAGGGTAAACGATTTCTTATTCTGGCAAATATTAGAATCTAAACTTAGTCTTCACTCATTTAATCTTTATAATTATTATAAATTTTAAAGTGGAAATAAATGTAATAGGTGTTTTAAAAAACGCAACTTTAAGAATTATATCATCGTAAAACGTATGTACCTTAATAACTAACCTATCTAGTACCCAAAAATGTATTTAAATATAGGAATGCATACATTTATTCATAATAACGCTTTTGAAAAATGAGGTCTCATTCTTGAAACAGACTTCAATAAAAAACTGTATTAAACATTTCTATATATTTTCCCTTATTTAAAACACATAAATATATTTCCCTTATTTACACACACACACACACGCACACGTACACACACACACACACACACACACACACACATATATATATATATATATATATATATATATATATATATATATATATATATATATATATATAGTATGTTTTCGTAGACGTAACACGGAAGTGCCGAATAGTACAATACACAGTAACACGCAATATAGAAACACAAAAAAAGAAGAGAATATATATATATATATATATA
Organism: Hetaerina americana; assembly: GCF_022747635.1. Classification (NCBI taxonomy): domain Eukaryota; kingdom Metazoa; phylum Arthropoda; class Insecta; order Odonata; family Calopterygidae; genus Hetaerina; species Hetaerina americana. Next base: position 78,979,737 of record NW_027287427.1, read on the forward strand.
TATATATATATATTTATTTATTTATTTATTTATTTATTTATTTAACAATACATGTAAATGTATAGAGCATTTTTCTAAGATTTACTGTTTTTTAGTGAAATAAAAAATTAAATGAATGATAAAATGTCAAGTGCTGCGGTGTTTATATTTCTCTCATTTCTCTCTATAAGAAACATTAAGGGCTTAACCTCAGGATTTGGATTTAAATTTATATTCATTGAACTTTTCAATATCGAGGAACTCCCAATATTTTAGATTTAGCATGATAATGTTGAACACTTACGTAAAAACCCTCATCATTGTTGAACGGGGTCCACTCTGGTAGGGTTAACGAAAAACACTTCAGAAAAAAATTGCTGGAATACGTACGGGGCTCATTTTGTGAATTACAGAAATGATATGTACGTAAGATGTGATAAAATAAAAAAATATATTCCCCTATTATGAATTATCCATATGGTAATCATTCAAAAAAGAGGAATAAGCATCTCAAATAATACACTGGCTGAAAACTGAATTTAAAAGTCTCACAAAAATTAATAAAAATGGCTACTGTTCCTTTACAGTTGAAAATGATTATCGTATATCTATTATAAAATATTCAATTATTATGTAAATTATTTAAATTATGCTATAATTATTTCAATATGTCAAATAAGTATGCAAAATTAAATATGAGTTTGCAAGTTCAGAAATGGGATCAACTCTGAATCTAAAATAAATTGTCTTATCTTTTTCGAAAAATTTCTTATTTGTCGCATGTGACCTTCGTAAACGGCATCATATGAATTTCAAAGAGGAAACGTTGAAGGAGTTTTATTTTAAGTTTCCTAGCATACTAGCTGTGTTTTTACGCACGCTTTATTGCATTAAAATGCTGAATGTAAAACAATTCATCTAGATAATATTAACAATTATTAATGATATTAAAAGTTCCAGCTTATTATCTCCGCTCTAAAGAAACAAGTAAACACACTAAAACATTCCATGCCAATTTCAATCAAACACACTTAGAAAAAAAGTACTCAGGCTGAAATCCTATGGCTGGAGTTACCATTTAAGTCGGTTTTTAAGATTTTTACAATCACATATGCTCTTTAAAATAATATCATCAGTTTGTAGTAAATTACGAACTTCAACATACCGATTAAAAATTATTAAGTTAGAACTTGAGGTGAACTGTCCATTTATTCAAATGCCATTAATCCGAAAACAGCAATTTTTGGCCTTTATATCGGAATTTTAAACTTCATAAGACAGCAAAAAAGACAGTTACAATTTCCCAAGCAGTGGGTGGAGAAACAAAATCCAAATCGGGGAAATCGAACCTGCAACCTCTTGATTGGCAAGTGGAGGTAGAGGGATAGCATAGTTTATTATACCACCGAACAATTTGTTTTAAACACTTATTCCCTTGCGTCACGTATTCCTTTATAATGAACTTTTCACCATCTTACCACATTACAAAAAGGTAAACGTGGAGTTCAGTTGTTGATGGATTAAGCAACTATGAAATTTAATTATTGAAAGGATCGATTGGAGAGGAAGGGAAGATAAAGAGAGAGTGGGATAGAGAGGGAAAGAGAGCGGGTGTAGATTGACGAGGCTTAGAGAGAGGGAGAGGGAATGGGTTTTGGAGAGAGATATTAAGATGAAGAGAGAGATTGAAGATGGGGACTGGAGAGAAAAGAAGAAGAGGCAATAGGAGGAGGAATGGGTGTGGAACAGAGTGCCGATCATCAGGATTCTTATGAATTCCGAGTGAACGCGTGCCGACAGCCAAAAAGAACAAGTAAAGTGGTAGAACGCGAATGCGACTCGCGTCGCAGCGCCTCCCGCATCGCCTATCCCCGGCTGACCGTCGCCGATGGACCTCGACGGTGCGGAGCTCGTCCACGCCGCGACCCCTCACCCCCCCCCCCGGCCCCGAAGTGCCTCTCCGGCCCCCCTCGAGAGTGGGACTGGAGTGATTGCAAGAGCGTGGGGTAATGCGTGTGCCTTCCGACTGATTATCATGACCAGTCCGCGACTCCAGTCCACTCCATTACTCTTTGGGGGAAGATGGGCAACGGGGAAAACGGGTCCCCCTCTCCACTCGATACCCTGATTATTTATTTTCTTTTTTTTTCCTTTTCCCGATCTCGATTCTTTTTATTTCTTTTAACAAACTGCCTTTCGTGTGTGATAGGGGGGAAGAATTATTTCTCGTTATAAATGTTGGCTCGTGCCTGGAGACCGGTGAGAGACGACCGGTGGCAGGGGCTGTTGCAATCGTCGGCGAGGTGGTCGGGGGAATGCATATTTAATGAAATTTCCACTCTTTTCCTTCCACTTTCTCTCTCTGGTTCTTCGCGTCGTCTCATTTCTTCTCTTCATCCTTCCTCACTCTCGGCTCCCTTCAAGTAGGAGCGGTTATGAGCTTCCATAACGTTTCTGTGCCCATACCTTGAACACTTCCATTGCATGAAAACACTAGTATAGTATTTATTTCATCCCGTTTCATTCGATTCTCACCGATCTTATCATAGGCCAAATTATATTCCAAGGTGATATCAAGGACCTCTAAAAAATGGATTATTCCTGCAAGTCACTGAATTAATTATGTGCCATTGAAAGTATACAAGGTCTTCGTATAATGCCTTCCAACACCGTAAGAGCTATTACATGACGCAATCTCTCAGTGTAACTTAAAAAATTATTTGTGAAAATCATATTTTTTATGATTCATACGCATTGAAAAACTAGCAGGGGTGCATGATGATGCGTAGCCGGTGCTAGAGGATATTCAAATAGTTTATATAACGAAAATAATATGTTCGTAATCTATGGAAACAGATCGTGCACAAGCCTGTAGTCAAATGGAATTATTTCATTCATTTTTTAAAAGATTTTTGAGAACTGTGTTTCAGAAAAAAATGTTTTTGCCCGTAAGTTGAAAGAAACAAATATGTACATAATAAAATAATTATTTTGCTAAATTTTATGGAGACAGAAGTACCGCACTCCTATGTAGTTTAAACTGCAATGATGAAAACTATAACCATTACATTATTCTAATTTAATATTACTTTACTCTTTTTTTTCAAGTATCCTTTGATGGATCTGCTAAAACAAAATATCATTACGAAGGAAAATATAACATACGAAAGCTTTTCAAATTGCTCTGTTTCTCTATGGGCTAGTAAATATTCCGTTTAAATTCAACAGGAGAGGAGGTAGGCGAATATCTTTTTACGTTTCAATTTTTTATCGCGTAGAATTTAGTGAATAGCCCTCCCAGGATGCAGCGTACTTAAATGGAAAGTATCTGTTCTCCGAAATTGATTTTCTTCATCTTTAGTACCCTAAGACTTAGGTGCTTAACTTTTCATTTTATGAACGACTGATGCTAAGAACACAAATTAAATAAATATTTTCTTGTTAAACCACATTCACAACTTTCTCCGTTGGAATGAAATGAAATAATTGGCTTTGTGACTCCACTCACTTTTGCAATTACAAAGTTAATTATTAAATTTCTTTTCAATAGTGTGTGGAATTACAAAAGTCAATTATTTCATTTCATTTCAATATGCTATGCAAATTCCATAAAGTTACGCCGGAGACAACTAATTTTAAAAATTTCTCCGTTGGGCTAAATGCATAAGCCAGAGGTTCGTTTTCGAGGATTTATAACATGTGTTTCACCAACGGGCTATTACTGTTGACATTAAATTATGACGCGTGATCCGTATTTGACGTTACGGGTGGTCGACTTTTAAGTAAATGCTTAGTACTAAAGAAGCAGGGGAACGTGCATTAATCTATTATCATTTTAGTTCATGCCAACTCTCTCTTTAGAGTAATTGGTATCACATTATGGTCCACATTGTCCAAAGCATTCTCCAGATGAAGGAATGCGATAAATGCTGGCAGATTTTTTTTATATCCTCTTCTCTACTATAACTCTGGTTGTGAAAATAGCTCCGCTTGTCCCTCCACGTTTTCTATATCCAAATTCCATTCCTCACTTTTCTTCTCCACTCACTTTCCCACTCACAAATCTTCCACTTTCTTCTTCATTTTTTTATGATTATTCTTGCCATGATCTTCTATTTAAGGGTCGTCAGATTAATTGGCCTCAAGTTTTCGTATGTTTCTGTCTTTCATGGAGAGGGGTGATTACAGTATTCTTCAAGACCATTGGTATCAGGTCGTTCTATTGCGTAATATTCTTGTTTTCTGAATTTTTATCGGTCCAGAGGGTGCACAAGATATCCGTTTATCCAATACTACCTCGTTTGCTCTTAGGCCTCTTACTGCAGAGTCAAACTCATACCTAAGTATGCGAGTGTATCCTCCTTTCTCGTCGTAGCATACATAAGCATCTTGTTCCAGTATTGTTACCAGCATTTCTTTTTCATCGTAGAGGTTCTCCATTTTCCCGGTCCGTCTCTTTGCTCTGCCTTAACATTTAGTGAGATTTTCACCAGTTTTCTTTTTGCGGGCACTAATATTTCCTTCCTACTAATATAGTCCTTCGTTGTTAAATTGCCTCTAACGGTTCTGTAAGAGGCTTTAAATTTCCCCTGGATAGGTTCACGCTGCTATTCTTTCCACAGAATTCAATGATTCTTCTATAGATATAATGGGAAGAGTTCACCCCAGCCGTACTCTTATAAATGGGCAAAGGATGGGTGGGGGATATTGGAGAAAATAGAAACAGTAAATCGATAAAAATTATAAAATTAAATAATTAACTGAAAATAAGACTAACAATAGTAAAAAACTGAAAATAATTGAAATAATTAAATACCGCAAATGGTTTAAAGTGCATTCCTCTGAACACTCCTGCAATTACATCTACTATTCGGCAGTGGCATTCACTTGTGTGCATATTCAAACCAGCTCTGTTGAGGAGAAATGAACAGGATAAGGACGAATGCATGTCAAACAAAAAAAGGCCAATTACCGACTGCCATTCAAATACGAGGGGGAATGTATCGGTACTTATTTTTTCCATCTATTGAAAAGGTCTAGTCCTTAGCCAGAACCCTACGGGATCCCCGTGAAGATGGTTTCCTGTGCACAGAAGTAGAGCTGAGAAGAACAGAGGCTCCTCCCGTTTGGATGGCTGCGGACGTGAGGAATGATTCAAGTTGGAAATCAAAGACGTTCCACAAATTAGGCTTTGATGAACAGATTCTATACTTTGCTATCTTAAATAAACAGCTGAGATCCAAGCAAAGCTTTAAACGCTTATACCTATTACTCGAATATGATTGTAGAAAGCGCGAGAGGTCCATTACATTACACTGTTTACATGCGACATACAAGTACTACTACAAGACATATAAATATCCCCGCCATCTCGAAATAAATTGTCGTCTCTTTGCTCAATAAAAGTAGGAATAATATCTGCCTTGAACAGTTTATTGCTTTGTGAATAACTTGGAAATATTATATAATTGGAATTCATTAATCTGAAGTATCTGCTAAGTTTCCAAAACCGACCAAAAATACAGAGCACGAGCTTTCCAACTAGGATGATTATTTGCTGCTTTAACCTTGCTGGGAGGTTTCAGCTTGAATGGCAGGCAATCACGTATATAGTTAATATTCTACCAACTTTTATTCATGTAATAATGTGGATAAATTATATTCATAAAATACTTTTTGGCTCAAAGTTTGAAGATGGAAAATTAGCCTAAAATGCACTCACCATAAAATGGTAATAATGAATTCAAATGATAGCAATAATGATATGGAGAAGATCGAGATAAGATAACCGAAGACTCGAAATAGCAATACCGTCACGAAATCTGAATGTTTCTAAAATGAATGCTATCTTCATGTGTACTAAAAAAAAGGAAATTTTGAATATTTACTTTAATTTACATTTAATATATTAATAACGAAGAATGGATTGGAGAATGTTCTGGGCATGAATATATTAGCAAACCACTGGGTTAAAACAGGATAAAACAGTATTAGGCCGGAAAATGTTTTCCAAAATAATTTGGAATCAATTGAACAATTTCTTCGATATTCGCAAAAACATTCTGTTTTAATTATAACGAACTATATGCATTGTACGTATATCGATAACGGGATGAAAGGGATGTCATTAAATTACAAAATACTTCCGTCAATATAATTTAGTATTAAAATTGATAGAGATAATTAAGATATTTTAGAGAACCTTTTACTGTGCTACATAAATGCAATACTAGAAAGCGTTAATGAATATTCGTGGCTTCCATGGAAATCAGCGCGTAGGAATTCCCTTCGGACTTCCACCTTTGATGCTCGAGCTAATGTAGGTACGCCTACGGATCATTATATATTTTATTATTCGTGCGAAAAGCTATTTGACAATGCAGGTGGATAATAGCAAGGAGATGTGCAGACCTGGAAGGGAGGAGGGCCTTGAGGGCTCCTAAGGCAAGAGGCTTCAGGTAGAAAATATCTGTGATGAAGGTGGACAAATATTTCGAATGGCTATTTTTCGTCAAATAACCGGGTCTGATAATATATCATTAAGCTATTTCAGAGCCTAATGCTAGTGTGATTGCTTTTGTAAATTTGGGGATTCTTCATTGTCACTGCGCATTAATCTCTCTCACAAATTGTTTAAAAATGCCTACTTCCTGCTCCAGAGGATGAAGGATTTGTCAATTGAGACAAAAGACGATGAAAACTCTTTAGTGAATTGAAATGTCAGGCTATTTTACGAACGCTCAATGCGAAAATACATCTCCCTTCAATAAGTAATAATATTTGGCAGATTATTTAGCATCTTATAGAATGGGACAAACAAATTTCCCCCACTCCCCCACAAGGGAAGAATACGCTTTTCCTCCTTCCTTGATAAATTTCATTTCTTTCACCACTTTCAATTTTGAAGGTTAATTTAATGATAGAGTCTATCTTTCCGCTGTTCCCTCTCTAATTGTACCCTACTAATAGACATATGACTAGTGAAATGCATACGGATGCGAAAGCTAGAATCAATGAATATATTAAAGCTTCTCGTGAATAAAATTAATAAATAGAATGAAAAAGCTAGAGTCATTAGAGGAAGGAAGGCAAAAATAATTAATTCACGCACTGATCGGAGTAAATGTACTATTACTGAGTGGTTTAGCAAAGTTTCAAGTGTGTGTCAAACTCTTAAGGTAACAATGTTTCTCGCGCACGTCTTAATAAAATGTTCACGCCATCTCGCGGATTGACTACTAATGAGACCTTGAACGATTATAATATTTAATTACTCGCTAGTACAATTGTGGCAATTCCTCATCGTAATCATCATGCGTTATCGATTGGAGGAAATGCTTGTTTCAATATTCCAGGGCATCATCTTATTCCCTCATTTCGTTGCATTGATGACAGGTACCACTGATCTCTCTCAGAGATTTAGTCTTTCTCTGTAGTTTTTTCTCCTTTCGTCTTCTTTCATGGAGTTTTCCAGTGAAGTCAAGATGTGTCAAATTAGCTTTCCTCTTCTTATTGGAGGTACATTCCATGGACTTCCCAACTCGCCCCCTCTCCGAGATCCCTCCATAAGTATTCCAGTATGATGCTGGAAAAAAAGGGACAAAACGAATGAATGTTTGCTATAGCGACACAGCATCTTCCAATTCCGTCGTCATATCCAGTTCCTGAGTCGTCCATGCGTCTCAGCGTACTTCTTTCCTAGACACGGCGAGTTCGTGATTTATCTACGAATGTACTCCAGGTGTTTTCCGCCCTCCATATATTTTAACTGCACATCTCGGGCTTAAACACATCAGGCGACTGTTTTTTTATTTCCTCACAGCCTGTTGCAATCCTGCATTTATTCAGTGCATTGTGGACTGACAGGAATGATTCACGAGGTCTTGCGGGAACATTTATGAATAAAATCAGATTTTCTGATAAAATATTAAATTGGCTCGTTACTAAATAAACACACATCACAGGTTCATCCTTATCCAAAATATGATACAGCAATGTAAGGTTAACATGAGCGGAAAAGTTTGTAAGCAACTTTTGGCATTGATAAGCGATAAAACCTTCTCATTTCTTCTCACTGTAACCGTTCCACCATTTCTAGTTTCACTTCCGGTGCGAATTCATGTACTCCGGTCAAAATATTTTCAAATTATTATGCCTCAGGTTTTGGAATTCTGTGTCCTGACAAACACATTACTGAGCTACATCAGAAGATTCAGATTATTGAAGAATACTTGCCCAACTCATTCCACAGCTGGTGTCCGTGCTCTCTTGCTCAGTAACCACATTCGATATTTGGAGCCAATCTGATTAAACAGACATATATTGCATTATATATATAAGTGTGTGTGTGTGTGCGCGCGTGTGTGTATGTGTGTGTATGGGTCGCGGTATTCCAGGGGGTATAGCGTTGAACTACTGACCGGAGGGTTCCGGGTTCGACTCCCGGGCAAGTCTCTCGGCATTTGTAGCTCCACCCGAGCTATGAGATTTTTCGGGTACCAGATCATCCTGGGAAACCATAACCGGCACAGGGAAAGGCACTGGCCCCCTACCCTGATGTATGAATTTCACACGCCCACATTTCACTCTACTATCACCTACCTAACCGACCTTAGGGTTGATTACTGTGTTTAGGGTTATGTATGTATATATATATATATATTATTTATTTATATAAATAATGTAATGTATACAGCATATAACATCGAGGGGGAAGGGAGAACCAGAAAATAAGAGGACATCAAATACAGGACTGAAAAATGTAATTAATCTTTATCTTTTAAATTATCAAGGAATAGTTAATTTTATTCCTCTGATCGCGTTTATAATCGGATTTTTCAAGCATAACTCTTTGAGTAGGCTAATTCAAATGTTATTTTTCATTGATGTTCACGAAAAATATCACCAATAACAACAACAAGCGATCTCTTCACAAACGATTCTTCCATGAAGATCATTGTAAATGACCAGCTAGCATAATAAATGGGAGAAAATTAATGTTTGAGGAAGTTTTTTGAAATGATGTGAAAATTAAAAAGGGTTGAAAAATACCAAACCATTTTTACAGTCAATATGAATAATATATTAAACATAGCAAGAGCATATATTTGTAAAATTAAATTGTTGAAACATGCGTTAAAATAATTCCAGCAATACTTGGAATCTCTTCTTTAAAATTTCATTTGGCTAATAGGACTTGAGCTATGGAATCCTCTCGGTAGGCACGCACTTGAGAGATTACATACCAACAAAAATCATTACCAGGCCCCGTAAAAAGACAACTACCAGAATGTACTCTTAACTAAAATTATTTTCTGGCTAAATATGGTGCACGGCGGGGTAACTTTTTCTCCACAAAGAGCAGCCATTTAAATTTTCACGCTAATTGCGGAGTAAATTTAAAAGGTCACCTTAGAATTCGCAATTGCCTTAGATTACGCATCATCCTATTACCCGGCAAATGAAACGCAAAACCCAATAAACAAGATGTCAATCCTGAAGGAGTTAGTTAACCCGAGGAGCAAAAACAATTTTCATCTATCCTTGCATTCTATTTCTGTGCTTCCAATTACCACATTGACGATAAGGTCAATAAAAGTCATCAAAGCTATCCGTCTTCGTTTCGAACCTCTAATTTATGGCGCGGCCGGCGCTGAAACCGGAGGAGCGCAATCGTGCGTAAGCGGACGAAACCAGGAGATTTCTCACCTACCCACTTTGCCGGGAAGTCTCCTACTCGTTAATTCCCATGGCCATTTTCGAATGGGAATAAGCCGGCGAGATAGACTCGGTGGTTTCCCTCGTCTCGCCTAGGAAACGGACAAAATAAATAAAGCTCATTTCCTCCGACGGAACTTCCGTCGAAGGATGTGTGTTTGGGTGTGGGAGGCTTGCCCCGATTTTTCCACCGGAGAAATTCAAATGAGATTTTCCCGGCGCATTGCGGGCATGATTGATGTCCTCCACGGTGACGTGTCGATGCAAGAGAGGAGGTCTCCGGGTGAGCTGGGGAAGGGAGTGGGGAAAGAAAAAAAATCACGTTTTATGGCGCATGAAATCGTGGCGACGTTTGATAGGGCCGGACGGATGGGAATAGGAATATTGCCACCCAAATGCGTTTGGGGACCGTCGGAATGCATAAATGGGGCGCCGGACGCTTCGCATTCGTTTGTGTGCGCGCACGCACACGAAGGTTCCCTCTCCCCTCGAGAGGAGACTCGCGGTAATTGAACCCATTAAAACGAATTCCCTTTCGTTTTTATTTTCGAAGACCGAGGAGATTGGAATAAGAGATGGGATTGGTATTAAAAAAAACAGCGTTTGGAGCGCATTCGATTTATTTGTTCGCCCAGCTTTCCATCAGTTCTCCGGAGTTGTGCCTGGTCGGAAATTATGTTTTTATGGCCACTTGAAACAGAAAGGAGAGAATCGAAATGAAGTCTCAAATGTTTCCCGACTTTTAAGTGTGTTGTAAGGTAGCAAGGGGACAAGGAGTAATCATGCGGTTAATTCGCTTCTTAATGCATTCACTTCGGTACATGTTGGTGGCGAAATCTACAGGGATGAATAAGTTTGCTTGAGTTATTTCATTCAATGACTCCTTAAAATCACATTACATTTGATTCATCTGAACGTATTTTGTACGCATGGACTGATTATTTTTATCCGTTTATATATGTCTTCCTGCCATTTACCATCCCACCGTAACTTTTTATATATTCCGCCATATATCACAGAAATCACAATAATTTGAGTTTCATTCTTTAAAACTAATATGAAGTGATTGAAAGCCCAAATTTCAAAGAAAACAATACATAACTATAAGGTGCGTACTGAATTAAAAGATAGTCTCCAAAAACACAACTTCATTCCAATTCAAGCTGGCTTACTAACGGGCCATATATTTGACCACATAAAAAATATACAAGCCCATATTAAGGGGTGGAAACCCCTATAAAAACCTATTGAGGCGACTACGCGATACTTTATGGGTCAACTAGCGAGGTCTATTTAATTACCTACCTACATGTAATATCTTATACGCAATAAGACGCGGAAAAAGAATGTAGGAAATTTTTTAAATTTTAGGAAAATTGCCAAGATTATTCAAAGAAAAAACTTTCTAAATATGCATTGCTATTTATTCATTCTTCCCTTTTTGCCCGTTTTGAAATATCTTATTTTGTTGTCATGTTCACCCTTCGCATAAAATGCAGGACCTGGAAAATATTCACGTTGGATAGTTTATGATGATTGTCTTACAGTACATTTTTTGGCCTTAATCACTTAACGCCAATCAGTGAATGATGCGTACAGGCACGAAATTTTTAACGTTACATATAGTTTTGGTGGAAGCATCATCGATCAAATATTATTATTATTGGTAATCAACCGATTAAGATAGGTTTTGAACGGATGCAACTACCAAATAAATATCTTGCCCCTCCTAACAAAATACAACTCAACATCCTACTCTACAACAAAGTCCCTCTTTATCTCCGTATACTTCCTTCCTCCCATCGTTCCGTTCAACGTCTTTTTCCTATTCCTTCCCCTTCCTCATTTGCCTAGCATTTTCCCCTATATCAGAGTCTTCAATATACCATTGCCAATCAATATGATTTGCATATATTTTTTCTGTTTATTTTGAATTTCTCTGAACAATCCCATCTGCTCCTCAGCAATTACTAAGACCTCCTCATATGCTTCCCTTTTTGTTCACTTAACCGTTATCCATTACTTAATCAAACGGTTTCCGAAATCTACGAAAGAGACACATACGCACCTGAGCAGTCTGAGACATGTGCAAATTTTGGATAAATTTCATATCTCACATATCTACTTCTATTTTCTCCCACACATTCATTAACTCTACCAATCCACTCCATGAAACGATCTCTTGAAATCTACGAAAAAGACAGAAACATCCTAATTGTATTCTACGTTCCTCCTGATTAGCAATCTCATTACTGCGATGTCATTACGCGTGTCTCTACCCTTCCTGAACTTGGATGCCTGTCAAATATGCCATTATGCTGTTCAATTGGCGTTGTACATTAATATTTTTGTAAACAAATAAAATGAGCAAGTATGAATTAAGATAGCTAAATGCAAATAAGAGAAATAGAATACAACTCCTCTTACTTTTATTCGCTAAATCGTGTTTGCCTGACAGTTATATTAGAAGATGCACGATTTTTAATCATTTAAATGATATTCAGTGTAACAAATAGCAATTAGTAATTTTTCAAATGGTTTTAATTGGATAAAATTTAATTGTTTTTTTCTGATCAATTTCTTATAGCATAAATAGGCTCAGACGTTTAACTGTTTAGGCATGCACCTGAATAATATCAATAATAGCTGTTATGCGAAGAAAAGTTCATAAATATTCCACTAATTATTTCGAGAAATTGGAAAATAGTAATATATGATCTATGAAAGGTTCACTTAATTGAGACACAATCCAACTTGATGATATTTAGGAGTTCAGAAATGCCATTTTTGGTTCCAGACCAGGAATGATGAGTTAGAAAGACCTTCCACCACCACCTTAGGTCTAGGCACATTCCCCTGGTTATAGAATCTCAACTTGGTGGCAAACATTTCGCGAAAGTTGAAGATTTTGAATAAGAGGAGCAAGTGTAGCTGATAGGGCAGCCCAAAGATTTCCAATGCAGTGAGTTTAGGGGTGCAGAGAAAGAAATGGAACAAGAGTATAAAAGCTGTTGAAGTATGAGTTAAAAATAAAATTGGACTGATTGTTTTTCAAACTCATCTTTGAACTATTTTGTACTGACTTGCCATCTTTTGAATTTTGCAAGAAATATATAGCAAATACAAGGGCAGTATTTGTAATTTATGAATTACTTCACTTAACTAATAATAATCCAGGTTTTCGGTCTTTGAAACTGTACAGACATTTTTATTAGTATCTGAACGCCTTACCGTCGTTATTTTTAGGTCGCAAATTTTCAACTTAGCCCAAAGATTTTTGATATTTAAAATCATTTTTGAGATATTTTTTATCACAAATACTGTCAAAATTAGAGTTATCCAGCCAACAAAATAAAATAATCATATACCACGCCTAACGTTTATTCTATCCTTCAATTTTTCCGCCACGATGGACTGTATTGCCAATAAATAAAATGGTTTTAATGAATAAGATAAAGACTTGACAACGAGCGAGATAAGACCTCGCCAAATCTTGTCAAATCAAATTCAGTAATACCAAAAACTTCAAAGTATCTGTCTGCCACCCTACTGCATCTCTATCCTTTCACCCGCTTCCACCCTTGATACTCTGACTCAGCCCTTAAGCCGGGAGATTTTGATGCCTTCCTGTTTCTTCAACATTTGCGTTCAAAATTGACTGCAGACAACAAACATTTAAAAAATCAGAAGCAACTGTTAGGAAGGATTTAGACATAATCTCAACTTACGTGACTGTAAAAAGCACGGCCGTGCTGACTGTCTTACGCATATGACGTTAAAATTCTGAGAAAAAATTGCACAAATTCCTTTTCAGTGTAAAATACTCTGGAGACTATTGTCTTCCAAGTTTAGCGGCAGGCCAACCACACGCCGTTCTATAAGGTAATGATAGTGATTAGGCAGAAAAATTGCTAAATATGGCCATAAAGGCTTTGTTTGTAAAAATTCAGTTTCAGAAATTTCAGTCAAAACTTTTGAGAATTCAGTATGCACAGGTTCTTGCAGAAAATTGATGGGACAATTTCTTTAATCACAGCAAAACAATACTTTGGAGGAAGCTGCGCAGTGGGTCAGCGTGCTCGTCCGAAAAACTGAAGACTCTTGGTTAAATACCCAAAAATTAATTACACGTTGGAATTTAAATAATTGCAAATCCCTAATAACCTGCGCTCATCTTTTGTAAGCAACTTGTCTCTCTCTCTCCCTGTACATTCATTCCTGTTTATTCACCAATGTGGTGACACAAACGTAGGTAGTTCAGGTGGTGAACAAATCCAAAAGCAGTATAATAACTGTGAAACATTTCTTTAATTCTAATAGAATACCCTCAAATGGATTGCGTTCAGTTCTTTCTAATCTCCCTCAGCAGGAATAAATCTACATTACTTAGAAAAATATGAAATGGATTCATCTCTTCAGGATTTTTAGGGAATGGAGGAAGGGTGGAGAGAAATCGGGCGTGAAAAAAATTGCTCTTTTTGTATTCTCCACATACCACTCAAATGGTGATCGAGGTACCCCTGAGCATTTTTCCACTGTATGGATTTGAACTCCCAGAAGTGGCCCTCGGGATAGGAAGCAGTTACACAAGCCACTGCACCGATCTTATTCCCACGACGACTGACTACTGTTCGGCTGATAACACTTCATTTTTGTTCAGTGTCGTAGTAATTGATTATTAGTGAACTGTCCATGAATAAGCGTATGGTTTCTAGGGACAGAGATTCTCACTGATGAAATCAGACTGCGTTTAAGGTTAGGCCATCGTGTCACGTTTTGGTTTCTTGGATGACCAACTTAGAGTAACGAGGAGGAAGAACAAAGCCTTTAGATCCCGATGTGGATTAATTTCCAAGCGACAACCCCGCTTTGTTCGATAAGTCTACGAAGAAACCTCCAAATAATCACCCCAATCTTCTATCACTACAATTTTCGTTTAGCAGTAATGAATTGATATGATGCCCGTTTTCATTTAATTTCATGCCGTAGGACCTTATATGCCTCCCGGATCCAAGTTCATTTAATGCGATACTCGAGAAATTTTGACTCAGTTACTCTCGTAACGCACAAGTTGAATTTTTTCATGACAGTAGCTCTTTTTTCGTTCGACGTATGGGTTTATGTACGTACGCATTTTAAATGTTTCCCCAATTGTCATTCCAATTAGGAACCGGAGCAGACAATATTGAAGTTTCCATTTCCGTTGACATTCAAACCCGGTCACTCGAGTTGGGAGGTTACATATATCAGCCACTTACCTCTTGTTCGGTGAAAGAGGTTCTTGAAAAAAGTCACAACTTACTGTTACACTCTGTATTCAAGCCTTCTTATGGATAAAAGTATTGCATCAAAACTAGAAGGCAAACGTCATTTTACCCAAACCTGCTTCAGCACGAGTTATTCTTAGGAAATTATAGCGGAATAATAGTGCATGTCGAATTAAGGTGAAATTTTTCTCAAGGGATGGCTCGTCTCAGGCATCTATGAGTCAATATTTGACCTAATTTACTGGTTAGCTGCTTACTACTACGGGTATCTCATGCATAACATTCCTATCAATTTTCTTGTGCTTTAAATTTTAGGTGGGAGGAGTTAAAATTGAACAATTGCGGTTAGCTTGGGCATTCATTCTTATAAGCCCATTAATGTCTCCCACCAGAAGGATGGACCTTAAAATTCACGAGATGATAGAGCGGAAAATTCAAAAGAAAATTGACTATATCTGCTTGAAAACTATAATCCTCTCATTTCCTTAGCTTCCAGATTGAAACGTGCACCTTAGTCGTCAATTTGGAACGCGATTAGGCATTAGGAATAGGGTTTAGAAAATACCCGAATTTTACGACGCCTCTTAGAAACCATTAACTTACACGAGGGCGGACATTTGAGGAACCATGGAAGCGAGCGGAGTTTCCCCACCTGGTTGGTGCTGATACCAGGAATCATCGGCGTCGTAAAATGGGGGATATTACCCCATCTCCTCCTCTACGCGTATTTTGGCGACCGGGCTACGCGCTATGAACTGAGATGGTCGCTTCCGTCGTCTTCTATTTCACCGCCTCCTCGCGCTCTCTGGCGCCGAGGAGCGGGAGAGAGAGCCGGAGGTCGAGCGCCGGGATGAGCACCAGCTGCCCCGCAAATATGTACCGTTCCAGCGCCAGACTAATGTATAAATGGCCGAGGCTCTCCTCGCCGCCTTTGCGGGGTGTGTCGCGGGTCCGTTAGGGGGCTGACGAGCCGAGCAGCCGGTGGTGGGTCCTGGTGGCTGGGGGTGTTTGAGTCCCGCGGAGGGGCAAGGCGTGCTTGGGTTTTCACGCCTCCACCTGGACGTGAGCAAGTTTCGGGCGGTGGGGGTAATTCCTGGGATTCGGCCGCTAGACAATTCACATAGCGATGAAATGATACTCGTAAAACCTCCTGAAGAGTGAATCGAAGTCCTACGCCTTCGATTGCCTCGCCCAGAGATTCATGAGCGAAACGCCGTAATTGAATAAGGAGAACGAATTTCCTTCCGACTGTCGGAAACTTGAAATTCAATGACGCAAAACAGAAAAAAATTATTTTTACGCGTATAATTTGTAATTGCATGGTGACTTACAAATTCGTCACATGTAATCTTCTGTAAATGTGAGAGCCTTGTTTCCTCTTATAGTTTGATTCATGAACTTATTCGTAATTTGGCATTCTAAACCGAACGATTCAGGAACCTTAAATTTAATTTTTACGCTTTATTTTTATCCTCTAGTTGGATGCGTAATTACTCCATTCCATGGACAAAAATATTGATGGGTGATCGAATTCGGTGGACGTCAATGTGGCCGCCCGATGTAGCACCTATTGCTGCCGGCGGAGAAGGGAGTGCATTCTTTAGAGACGCCGTCCTATATGCCACAATTTCTTACTTTTGCAAATGCCACTTTTCCTACCGTCCTCAATTAATAAACCAAAGTAAGTTGTGATGACGATCCAATTTCAATAATCAACAGAGGGCCAGGTCATCGTTTTTCTGGCTTCTCGGTCTGAGATGTGAGTGACTACATATTTAGTAAGAATACTTGCGTAATCTGGAGAAAATCGGGAGAAAGAAGGCGGCGGAGGTCTGAAAAGTAACCCAAAACTGGGGCGAAAGGCGATGATCACCACAATTTTGTTGACAGTTCATCGTCCAATCCATTGGAGGAAATGTGTCATTAAATCCTAGATACTACATAGACCCTAGACTAGACATAGATACTGGATAGACCACAAATTCAATTAAACTGGCATTTTGTGGGTCAATTCGCAGTTTCCATGCTTTCTTTCCTATTATAGAGGCAAATAAATATTATTTTAATTATACTCAAAAACAAGTGATTTATTGAAATGCTAGGTCATTGTCACATTTATTTCACGTAGTCTTCCATCTCAAATATCCTCTTACCTTAAAATAATATTGGAAAATCAAATGCAAAAGATGGATTCATTTTATTACTTCGCTTTTTCTATTCAAATAAAAATAAATTTTATACCATAATAAGTATTATTGACAAAAAAAATTAATTAGTAGAGCATTGCCTAATATTTGAGGGAGGCACTTAGCGTGGGGGAGAGAGGAAAAAAATTCATTAAGAAACCATAATTTAATGTAATTCAGCGGATTAGGTTGCTCAGCGTCAACTATGCATAGTAAATAACCCTTAGACGACAAGAAACATCTACGCAACGAAGGCTGCCAGGGCAGATGGCTCCCGGGTTGTTCCATCAGGTTCGACGACACTTTCTCCGGTGTTACGGTAAACATCTTCAGGTCTAACATGGTGCAGTCATCTTCGGACTTGAAGATGATATGACGCCAGGGAAACCGACATCCAGCCAGATTGCTCAACGCGGGAGTGACTCGAAAACTCTTATGTCACAAAACAACCGAGATCAATGCGCGGTTCAAACTAGCGATCTATGGATTCATACACACGTTGCTAGGCACCAACCCGTCACCGACGATAGGAAATTACACACATGTGAGATGATCCTCTGGATTAGGACGCAGATCTACCTGCCAAACACACAATCTATCAAAAAAAGTGATCTCCCGGAGTTGGATGTCAGATACTTATTTTTAGATTCCATTGGGACTCTTAGAGTATCTTTCTTTAATAGAAACAGACCTTGGAGACATAATGTTGTTTCCAAGATTTTCGACGACAATTATTAGTTGTTAGGCTATATTCATAAATTAGAGCGGAGTAGTAAGATCACTCTAAATGCCTGCGAACGGAAAGCGTTGGCGGGTGGGTTAGCGGTGTTGGGGATGGGGTAGAGGGAAGGGTGGGGGAGATCGACGGCGCAAGGAGCATTTGAAACGAGTTCCGGCTAAATCCTGGAGCAGCGGAAGAGGTACTCGACCTCCAAAAGGATTCGACTTTCACGCATTAATGCATTTATCGCTTTGACATGGCTGCAAGAGCCTTCGAAGCCATTCTCGAAGAGTTGTTTACGTGCGCGACATGCGTGAAGGGATCGGTCTTTCTCTCAAAAGACTGCTGGCTCCCAACCGGTGGGATGGAATTTTCGTAATGAGAGTGGGCGAAAGATATTTGCGTCTCGCGGACATGCGAAAATCGATCCATAAAAATGTGACTCCACGTGCCACTAAGTAAAATTTATGGGCAATTGATCATTCCGAAAAATGTCTTAATTAACTGTAGGGGTGCACTGCTGCTAATAATTTATGGGGTGCAATGTACCCGAGATAAATTGATCTCTTAGTACCCCGTAGTACATTGCACCCCATAAATTATTAACGGCAATAATAAATTTATAAGCTAATTTCAAGATGTGGTGACATCTTGGGGTTTAAAAGAGATAAATCAGTCCAATAAACAAATGAAATACACTAATACTCAGTTATTGAGCCATTAAATTATTCATAATTAATGGCTTTTCACATATCAACATAAGTTTCTTCCGTGAATGTTGTATTTCAACGTAAATAACAATTAGAACAACACATTGGTCTTCCGAGCGAAAATTTTACACTACTAATTGGGCCAATATGTCTAGATACATTTATTGCAGTTGCATCCCATACTTTTAATCACAGTCCATTATCCTAAGAAACTGCGGGAGATGCCGCAACAGTAAATTTTAACGGAGTCATCCGCTAATGGGCATTTCAATGCAACAATTTCAGAGTGTAAAAAATCATTAGCCTTGACCAGATCCCGGTCAAGGCGAATGGTTTTTTACACTTTGAAATTGTTGCGTTGACAGTCCATTTTGTTCGTAAACATAATCAACACTATTAATTAAGACAACATTTTTACCTGCTGCTGCATTTCCAAAACATATACACTGATAAACAGCTGCCGAGGCTTAAAATCTTTTCAAATTTTGCTTTCCATAAAAATATTGTCACCTTTTTGCCTGGCAAATAAAGATCTTATATTCATTATCATTCTCATGGCTGATACACACAATATTCTATTTCCCCACTCGTTTATTTTGGGCCAGTCTATCTGCTTCAGTGACCATTTGAAAACCAGCCAGGGGGGAGGACGACCCATTGTAGCCGCTAATCCTAAATTTGCACCGTAGAATTCCTAAAATGCTGAGAGATATATTTTTGGTACACAGTCTAGATAGACGCGCTAAGAAAAGGTGTTCCGAGCCCGAAGCTCCAGTTCTCTAAGAATTCCTCTGTTTCCTGACACAGTTTTTCAGCCCATTCTTAAATTATAATTTACTTTTTTGTATCATGTTAATTACCAACAGTATATTAAATGACCGATATCTTTGTCTGAAATGATATCTCTGTTTCTACATCCATATTTTCGAATTTCCTTTATGATGATTCCGCCCATGCACGTTATCCATCTATTCACGAAGCACGAGTATTTCTTGTTCGAGGATTAACATGTTGCATGGGACATCACATGCCCCTAGAGCGACCTCCAACAATTTCCGTTTTATTCTACTGCATCAAAAAGCAAAGTGGTATGAGAAAGTCTCAACTGAAGCGAAAAAATATTATTGTCCAACGACTACGGAACGCTCTATATCTCCAACGGTGTTGATTAATGCGCCTAAATTTTTTCTCCTCGCAACAGGCTATATCTAAGCTATCATCGAAAGTCAAATCCATGGCCAACGTGAAAATATCAGCATAATCTCACACTACTGGTAGAAAATTTTCGCCCTTTTGCTCTAAAAACTTGAGAGAAAGAATACGTTTTCATTACATTAATTGCTTGGCAAGACGCTAGAAAGACTTTTAGGGAAACCAAAGAGTCGCTTGCACCCTACTTTTCATCGTAGTTTTTGTTGTGATTTTATCTAATCGTTTTCAGGTAAAACAGTGCGATGATATAGTGACATTCCATTGACCTTGAATCCCGCTCATTAAATCAACTTTCGCAGAAATCAAAAAAAATCAAATATTGACACACCACAATAAATAATACGTAGTGCAAAGTGAGTTCTATCATATGAGGAGAATACTGAGTTAATATTATTTGTGTACTAGAAGTAAAGCTTTTATTTAGTTTTCATTCCGCACCAATGGTATTCCGTATACTCAATTCTAAAACGTTTTTGGAAAGGAGACGTCATTATCTAGCTGTCATACCAGACTGTCTGAGTTATTGCCATCGATTCCCTATTTCCACACAAAACGTCTTTAGTAATTTTTAACATTTTTTTGTAAAAGATTGATGAGAAAAAGCGTAACATTAATTTTATCCATGGTTCTTATTTCATTACATGGTTACTTTACGATTAGAGAATGAATCAATGAAATTTCCCATCCGGTAATAATGGTAGTTTGATTTTGTGATGCAATTCCTATAATGTTTCGTACGTTTTGATGTGGTTGCGTTTCATTCAAAGATACAAAACCCTCCCATTAGCCATGAAATCCCCGACTTTCCGATGAAATGTATGCTTATTTCCATTGGAAAACAAATTCCATGGAATTACATCAAGCAGAAGGAAAAAATTATGAGTTGCTACCAGGTTTCTTTAAGAGCAGCTTTCGAACTGAGCACACGGCATGAGCAAGTGTAATACTGTTCCATCAGGCTTTTATGCGTGATCGAAGGCGCGCCTCGAGTTTGATACGGAAAGACCGCACGCACAGACACTCCCCGCACTATTCAAGCCCTCGACCGCCCCCGTGCATTAGCGGCTATTACGGGAGGCACGGCCCCTTCCCCGCGTCTCGGGGCACCAAGCGTAGTAGATCTCACTACCTTAATAATAATTTACTCCTGAAAATGGCCCCGGAGGCACCCGAAGATCTCCAGTGTCGTGGGCACAGAAAAATCGATCGATATGAGGCAAATGGGCACCCCGCTACACCACGCTGAATAGGCCCTCAATCGCCCAGCCTCCCCATAGGCCTCAGACTTGCCCGCCGTCTCTGGATATAGAGATCTGGTCCTTGCCGTTAGGGTAAGGCCAAGAGGGAGTTGGGGGGGGGGAGCAAAAGTGTTTATGTGTGTGAGATCTCATCGCTTTCCATCCCTCATCTCACCGAATTGACCGAGCGTTGAAATCGCCGGTGGCAAGGTTCTCTTTCGCGTGTCTTACGACGTATCACGACGGCGCGGTCGCAATAAATGAAGGTGCATGTGAGATACATCACAAGAGCAATCGAACCCACTTCAAAGACTGTGTTTGGTATGCAGCTTACGCTATAATTGGATCAAATCACATTTAAAACCCTCTCTTAGTTTCTTTACGACGCATGGTTGTTAAGGTGGGTCGCAGGAAACATAATCTGTGATGAAAGGTAGCCTGACCATCAAAAAACTTTTGTCCTACTAACCGTTTAAAGTATGATTACCGTAATTTCTATCAATCATCCGCTAAGTTTCAAATATTGCATATATGCTTCCATAATGTGCGGTAACTTCGTTTCGTCCAATGCCGCATACTTTAAGGATAAAAATTAAAACTACATTTTACTTTAGAGTCACAAATTGGTAGGCCATAAAAGAACTCTATTTGCACTTTGAGGAACTTCCTGAAATAAATTAAGAGAGGCTGTCGGTACACTTAGTATGACCAAAATAGTTGCTTAATTCCTAAGTGAGTCAAGTAATCCAATTAAGGGAAAAATCAAGCACAGAGAACAACGTAAGGTCAACCGGATGAATTTATGATAAACTCAGTAAACCCCTGATTTTATCTCTGTTATTATAATTTCTCCCGGGAAAATATTGCAATATACTTGCATATTTAAAGTTAAACTTACCTAAACCACTGTTTCAGTGAGCGATTGACTATTTTCAATATTTTTCTGCCCCATGAATCGTAAAATCAATAATCATTTACGTATTCCAAGAAACGGCGGAAGATGCCCCGACAGTAACTTTTAACGGAGCCATTCGCTAATTTTCAGAGTATAAAAATCATCTGGGTCAAGGTGAATGATTTTTATACTCTGAAATTGTTGTATTGTAATATTTTACTTAATAGTACGATTAGTAGAATCCTTGTAACCCCTAAATTGGCCCTAGTAGAGCAATATTCAGTATAAAAAATATGGATAGCTAATACAAGTAGCTGGTGAAAACAGTAATACCATCTCTGCTGGATTAAGCAAATCCATAATAATAATAGCATTAGACGAATGGAACCTTTTCTTTATCAGTTTGACCACTTGAACGGCGGAGCCTCCTCTCCAAATTACATAAAATTTCCAAGGAGGGAAGTGTGCCATTTCTCGGTAGGTGACCGCGGATCCAAAAGGGGTAAGACCGACGCCCACCCAGAGCGCGCCGAAGGCCACCTACCAATCCCCCCCCCCGCCCCGCACGCCCCCTCCGGGGTTGGGCCAAGTGTACCGGTAGGCAGGCGAGATGAATGCCTGAGACGAAAAGGAAACAGGTCCCCAATCGCCCGCCCTCCGCACAACACATCATCGATATTTTAATGCTGCCCTGCGGTACGGCACCTCCTCCATGAGCCCTTATCTTTCTTGCTCGCTTTGAACGCCCTTCATTCACCGCCGTGGTATTTTGGCGCCTATTTCTCGCAAAAGCGCAAAAAAGCGCAAAAATATAATGTTCAAGCTCTCAAAACGCTTTGACCGTCAAATGATAGACTTTCCCTCATGTATTTTTAATTGAAATTTGATTTTTGAATCTACTGAATTCTCGTTCTCTGCAAAGACGAATATTTCCAAGGTACTTGCTATGGTGTTGTATGTCAAGCGCCCATTACGAGAGAAACTTCGGAGCAGATTATAAACCTTGTGTCTTGGATTTCTTAGATTTTCGGTAGGTGATCTCCAAAGATCAGTCCCACTCTTCTCCCAATGCAACAAACCGTACGGTGCCTGCCGTTGTTCATAAATGGGTTCCATAGCTCTAATACAAAAAGGTGAATCAATTGTTTACTTTGAAAATTACTTGGAAATATCATTTCAGCCGGAAAAACAAATTTGTTCTCCCTAATTTCCATCGTTTCAGTATAAACTAATTTTAAAAATTAAAGAAATAAAAAGGCAGGTGAAGTGGTTGTAGGTGAAAATCTATTCATGGTTCTCTATGAGAACACGCAGTATTACTGCCTGGGAAAAACTTAGATTTCCAAAGATCACTACATTGCTTCATTAAGGTTCAAGAGATTCAAACAGTCGAAACGTTTGAAACAAAGTTAGCCATGCTTTATGAGTAAAACCAGAAGAATTATTGCATACTGAGGGTAAATAACAAAATAGTTGAATAAGAGAATGCTTTCGTGTACCTTGACAGAATACTCACGAAAAGCAGTCGGATATACGAAGGGCTATGAGCCGATTAAAAAATTTTGTTATGCCGTCGGCAAGACTGCTGATAATACGTTATATAGTAAACGTGAAAAAAAAAGAATTTTTGTCTAGCACGATGTCAGCAAAAATATTAATATTAAAATGTACTTCTCCTCACTTCGTTGCATGGAAGATAAACTTGTAAAAACAAGGATGAGAAGTACCGGCTTACTGTAGCGGATGTTGGGTACGTGAGGAGTGTTTGTGGTTAAAATAGAAGAGATAGGATATGGAATAAGGGGCTTATGAAATTATTTGCCTGGAGTTTACCTTTAACCGACTAGAAAATTGGTATCGGAATTTTTGATAGAATAATGAGAGACAAATCACTGAAATAATATATGAGAGCAGATTGAATGGTTAGAACGGAAAGGTTGGACTCTGAAAAATAAACGTTGTTACGATCAAAGAGACTTTCTTGATGGGGAATATTATGAGCTTCAGTATCGAATGAACAGAAAGAAAACTATGTATGAGTAACGCAGAGGGAAATCATTATTCAAGGACAAGGGGCTAACGAAGAATTCAGTCATTGCAAAATAGATAATTTTCGTGAAATGACTTTTTCAAAAGTGGCTTTCCTTACTTTTCCTATCACTAGACGGAAATTTTCGAAGGAAATAAATGCAAAAAATAATGTACCAGAATATTAGTATCAATTTTATTCGAATGAATATATAACGAATATAATAACGGATAGTGATGAAATAGTTTAACACACAGACCATGTGTGATTACCTCTCTGGTAATCAGGTAGAGATTACCGTATTAATATTTTTACTAATAGGTAAAGATCTAATTATACCGTAAAAAGCAAAGAGGTTTGTAAAAACTTTATTCCAAAATTATCGCAAAATATTTTTGCTTAGGTATGTCCCGAAAAATGTTCTATGGGAGTTAAATTTTCATGAAAAGTACTGGTAGGTACATCGGATCATATGCCTTTACCTACTAACCATAATTACCAATGGTACGTTCCATTCAACATTTTGTTTTCCCTTTACTTCCAGGTTTACTTATCACATTCTCCTTTACTTCACGCGGCACTTTACTTCCATGTATTTTTCTCTCTCTCGTGTGGAAGTCAATCGCACCTCGGTCTTCAATTATTTCACTTTTCCTCACCCAAAGATAATTCCGGCGAGAATATCCGAGGAGGCTGCGGGTTACGAGCCATTCCAATCCCGAGAAGAACTCGGCAACCGTAAATTGTCATCGGAGATCACGATCGTGATAAAATATATTCCCAACGCAGCCCAAGAATTTACTTTAGGCAATAAAATTTATTCAGATTTCCCCGCGAACGAATTATTTTAATCTCCTAGACTCGAGCATTTCCTTGCTCTCGGGATGGCAGAAACTGTTCCTTCCTCTCGTCATAATTCCAACCGCGGACACCTCCAAGGAGGCGGAAAAAGGAAGGATTCCGCAGGGGGGGCACGGTTTAATAAACATTTCTTTGCGTGGATACACAAACTCCACCGAGGGAATCGTCCGATGAACTCCCTCGACGTGACACTGCTACGTTAACGCCCTTCCAAACTTTTTACTGTCCATTACAGGCGAGCGGCCAAACTGCCCCGCGTAATAGACGGACAGCGAGTTAACTAATGGGCGAGGCCTCGAAGCAGATGCAGGAGAAGCTGCCGAACGGGGAGGAGGGCCTCGGGATCGCTGCCAGACCACTCACGCGTGCCAAGTATTCACTCCCCGAAGTAAAGCGGGGCGGGTATTTACACGCGCCGATTATGTTCGCTGCTTTCGTCCTCGACAGGCATTTCGGAATCACTACCGCGGAATCGCAAGCAGATTTTCTTTTTTTTTTAAGTCTTCAAGCCATCAAAAAATATGTATGCCTAAGTTGAGCGAATCGGTGGACTCGTTTTAATTCCGTTTGATTTACTTATCACGCTTCTTCGCTCGTGTTATCTAAACGCCCTTAACGACCACACGTTTCTGCACTATCGAAAACTTTATCTATACAATACCGTAATTCTGAGTTTCGCGTGCCACTGCCACTTGCTGGATGTCACCGTCCAGGGTATTTCATAAGATCCAATCGTCCTTCGCAAAGGAAAGAGTGGGGAAGAGTGCAGGCAAACATGGAAAATCCTCGTGTACACGACGGAATTTTCTATATGCTCGACACCGGAATAAATATTCAAATATTTCAACGTTAACCGCATTACTTAAAGATTTCTTAAGACTAAAATATTTCTTATTATCAACGCTGTATATGTCATTGCATTAGCATTTCAACCCTAATATTGGCTTACAGCAGCCCTCTATTTTTCTCCATACATTCCAGTGTATTCAGCGTTGGTTTCCTAATTCCTTGACAATTTCTCTGTTTTACGCCCTAAGCTACTGAACTAAGTATGTATAGGTATAAAATAAGTGCAAATAAACTCGTCACAAGTTTTTGATTATCATATAACATTTAGAATTCCGTTTAAAATCTATTTACCCACGAGCATATGCCAGCTCCTTATTCATAGAATAAATTTTACATTCGCGATGATATTACTACCGAAGATAATGGTGCGATTTCCATCCGCCAAATGAATAAAACGAATACTTAGGGAGTTGATTTGGTTAGAAAGGTGTATTTTCTCTTGGAATCCAGGATTATTTCCATCGGGATTTAAAATACCGAATCTCTAGGTGTGGTCCACTTAATGACAAAAAGTCAAAAAGGAATTTCAATATTGAAAATTGAAAGTTGAAATATATTTGATAAACTTAAATAGTATAACCAAAAGTCTTCGTTATGATTGGGAATGATAAGCAAACAAATAAATTCGTAAATCTCTTATAAGAATGGTAATAAATAGAGCACTGGACAATTTGCATTTTTGATAGTTTCAACTCATTGGAAATAACACGGATACTTTCATCGAAGTCTTTCATTTCGAATTTATAACTTTGATATTAAATGAAAATGAAACAGAGAAGAGTTCTGACTTCACATCTGGATGATGCCGGAAATGAATAATGAAAGAAAATATCAAACATTAAGAAAAATCTTCCTGAAAATCTACTGTTTAAACTCTGGTGTAGGAAAGAAAGAAAGTACTAGTGAAAGATGGATGATTCACTAGGAGATAACGATGGCAAAGACTCGGAAGACCAGTCCGGAATCAACTTCCACAGCTGCTGCCGAGCGATAAGTTTACGAAAATAGCCCGAGGAACCCTGTGCGGAGAACAGCGGTAAATCGTCTCATTAGCTTTATCATAGAAGATGCCGCCTTATATAAAAAATGAGTTGATAGAATTCCTCCCGGTAAAATATTCTTGACTTAAATTTTTGGAGTTATTATGGATTAAGAGAAGTTGTTGGTAGTCATGACTACTTGGAATGTGTAGCGTTTAGCGGCTCCGTTGCTTATCAAAACCCTTCAGCAAAGAGGCGGCTTGGTTCGAGGGAAATGAGATGTCACGAGGGTGACCTCTTGGTCTATCCCAGTAAACCTATAGGTCCTCAAGAGGCATAGGCACGGCATAATATGTCCGTAGTGACAAATACTCTACGCTAAATGAGGTCACTGGCATCGCTGATTCTGCCAATATGGAATAATTTCAATGAGAGACTCCTCCTTTAAGGTTAAATATGCAGTAATAGCTCATTCTCTGGTGCCGACGTGAGACTAACTCAAATAAGTTTAGAGCATAAGACTGACTGGTCGTTGCGGTTTTGGTGGAAAGTCAAGTAGAATTTCATTAAAGTACTGGGTTGTGAAAGTGCGGAAATGTAATTTCTGGACCCTTGGTTCATTCTATTTGGGTTCTCTTTAACTATTTCAGTGATCAATATTTGCACAAGATATAACAGAATGTACAATAATGGGATGATGGAATGGAAATAACATGTTAATTCAGTGTAGCCGATAGCCAATAATCCTCAGGTAACGCAAAACCAAGTTTATATCACAGGAATGAATAATATCCGACTGGCTATATAAATTTCAATGGGAAATCCTTCTAGTGAAATACACATAATTCATTGGAAAAAATGTCATCCGATTCTAATGTCGAGCATTTGGGAAAATTACTTACCAAAGTGCTAAAAAAGTTAATTCTCAAAATTCGCTGAAAGCACTTATAATTGCTGCATTTGCTTAATTCCTATGGCGGGGAAACATTTTTGGATTACCTAATAGATAAAACTAATAAATAAATTCACATAAATTAATAGTTGAACCGTAAAGGAGTTATTATGCATTATTTGTAGTTACTATTTGTTCCACTTATATACGAAGAGATTGGGAATATTTCAAAACAACGCCAATAATCACAAATACGTTAATATATTGCTTTCAACAATTGTACGTAGAATAAATATGGTATACCAAGGGCACCCGATCGCCTAGGTCACAATTAGAGCAAACTAAGAGTGGAAGTGTTTTTCTCGATCCGGCATTTGAGACAAAACCCGGGTATCTCTGCGAATGACCGTAGGATAACATCATTATCATAAACATAAGTGACATCATGGACAGTAATCTAGAGAGGGATAGTAAGAACTGAAATCAGAACGGGTTTAGTTTTATTTGAGTGCTTAAGACGTTCAAAAATCATAGGATTGGAATATATAACTGGCTGCTGTAATTGTAGGATTAAAATTTTCAATTAGTACCCTCATTTTGACAGGAAATCTAAGTTTATAATACCGATAGAAAAGAGGTCTTTTGGATTAGAAGAACTCAACACGGAAATATTACTTTTGAAATGTGTACAAAATAGTTCGCTACATTTAAACATTCAGCATTCATGAAATTCATTTGAAACATTCATGTTTCAAAAGTGTGAAATGCATGAATCCAATCAGCGTACAAATTTTAAATGTATATCAGGGTTTAAAAAAATATTCGGAACGAGGTACCACTGGGAAATTTTAAAGATCGAAGCAATAATACCAAATGAAAAATCGCACCTAAGATCGTAAGGGGGAATAGCAACTTGGTAGTATTACAGGGAAAAATAGAATGAGATGGGTTGTGTCCTAATTGATAGGCGAGATTTTTAGAAAATGATAGGAATGGAGATCCCAAAGGCAAGAACAAACATGTTAGCCAAATTAAAACGATTTATATTTGTATGTTAACCGTGAGGATATCTGAGAAGTTAATTCAAATAAGAAATAACGGAGCGCTGGAGTCAAACTTCGATTTGGTTGTGACAGCCGTTAATTTATATGATACACTGAATGTGAATAGAGCTTGTTAGTAATTGATGTCGGACCGTTTTGGGCAAAGAATCAATGATTAACTAAGACGAAAGTAAAACTTCAAGGCCACGATCACTTATTCTTAAAAAAATTGGCGGATCTCGTAAATGACTCGATAACGTGTTAAATACCACTTCGAAAGTAATTTACAGAACTCAAAGGGTGTAGGGATGGACATTAGCGCATGATAACGTGATAATTCCACAGAATCTTACTAAGTGGCTGTGACGAGTGACCACCAATTATGACTCCAAGGGTCTTGAGGGGAGAGGAATAAATTGCTGCAACGCTCATGGAATGAAGTTCCAGCGTTTGGAAGATCGATAAAATTCACCTCCACTACCGTAGTTTAGCGATATGGCTGTGCAATATTGTGCAAGGTAGCATTCAGTTGCTATTATCATACACGCACGCACATACACACACACACACACACACATATATGTGTGTGTGTGTGTGTGTGCGTGTGTGCGTGTGTGCGTGTGTGTGCGTGCGTGCGTGCGTGTGTGTGTGTGTGTGTGTGTGTGTGTGTGTGTGTGTGTGTGTGTGTGTGTGTGTGTGTGTGTGTGTGTGTGTGTGTGTGTGTGTGTGTGTGTGTGTGTGTGTGTGTGTGTGTGTGTGTGTGTGTGTGTGTGTGTGTGTGTGTGTGTGTGTGTGTGTGTGTGTGTGTGTGTGTGTGTGTGTGTGTGTGTGTGTGTGTGTGTGTGTGTGTGTGTGTGTGTGTGTGTGTGTGTGTGTGTGTGTGTGTGTGTGTGTGTGTGTGTGTGTGTGTGTGTGTGTGTGTGTGTGTGTGTGTGTGTGTGTGTGTGTGTGTGTGTGTGTGTGTGTGTGTGTGTGTGTGTGTGTGTGTGTGTGTGTGTGTGTGTGTGTGTGTGTGTGTGTGTGTGTGTGTGTGTGTGTGTGTGTGTGTGTGTGTGTGTGTGTGTGTGTGTGTGTGTGTGTGTGTGTGTGTGTGTGTGTGTGTGTGTGTGTGTGTGTGTGTGTGTGTGTGTGTGTGTGTGTGTGTGCATATATATATATATATATATATACATATATTTCTATAACAAAAATATACATAGATATATGTGTGTGTGGTGTATATATTTTTATAGATGATTTCATCGAAGTAACTCGAAAGTGTTGAATAAACAACATGGGCAGCAACAAACATTATAAGAACACAAAAAGAACATTCACAAGTTATTTCTTAATAATTTCGATGAAATTCAGCTCCGTCTTCCTCAGAAGAAACAGCAGTACTACTGCTTCTTTTGAGGAAGATGGAGCTAAATTCCGTCGAAATTATTGATAAATAACGTGCGAGTGTTCTTTCTGTTTCTTAAATTGTTTTTTGCTGCCCAAGTTTTATATATATATATATATATATATATATATATATATATATATATATATATATATATATATATATATATATATATATAATGTATAACACCTAGCACTAGTGGACACAGACAAAAACACACAAAAAAGAGACTCACTATTTTTCGAATTATAAGTGGTCGTAGCCACGTTTATCAAGGAAGAGAGGGATAGAACTGAAGGGAATACGAGGGCTGGAGTGATGGATGGAAGGGGAAGGTGGGGAGAGAATTCGGAAGGGAAGGGTTTGGAGGGGCAGCGTTAGAAGGGTGGGGAAAATGTAGAAGGTGAGGGGGTCGAGGGGGGATGAAAATATTTTGGAGCAGGGTAATTAATGTCTATTATTTCTAAATTTAATGTCTAAATTAATTTCTATATCTTGATAAATGTGGCTACGACCATCGAAAATTCAAAAAATTGTGTCTCTTCTGTGTGTTTCTGTGTTTTTGTCTGTGTCCACTAGTGCTAATACATTATTATTAACGTCCGTGAGACTTTCAAAAAGTGTTATAGAAATGTATATGTATATATATATATATATATATATATATATATATATATATATATATATATATGTATATATATATATGTAAAACACAAAGATGGAAGGAACTCAAGTTATGTAAAAATAAAACAAAATGATGCAAAGAGGGAAACATTTAACTAGGTACTGTAAATTTTGCCAGGTGCAATGCATTTGATAGCTTACCAATTACGAATCATTCAAGGACGTATTGAAAACGGCATTTTTTTCATCGATCATTCTATATCGCGTTTGCTTTCTTCGTGATCGAGAGGATTAAATCAAGTTTTCGTTTCATATTTCTAAGAATCTCTCTGCGCCAATTACTTCGAATCGTTTTAGCACACATCTCCGTATAGCGCCCTTACCTTGAGAAGTGTCGTTGAAAATCCTGAAAAATATAGAGCAGTTTTGCTCCCTCCCTCGAGATCCCCTAATGCACTCAGCGCCTGTCTTCCAAGCTTTCAAGGCGTACATACATAATTCGTTTTGCTCCGATGGAATGACACCCTTGCAGACAGCGCGCGTAAGCTGCTTACGAGGTGCGACCGGGCAAACGCCCATGCCCCGGGCCACACACTCGGGAGATGAGCCACCTCTCAGGAGGGAGGGGAGAGGAGGCTGCCTGTTTAAGGGCTGCTAGGGTGATCCTCCGCTTGCCGAGGGTCGTTTTGATAGAATGATATGACACTCAAATGGATTTTAAATAAAGCTTTTCACCTTTTACGCATATTATTCGAAGGATATCGTGAGGCTACAAACTGTGCATTTTTTTTCTCAATAGGAATAAATATCATGGAAGTCCACTGAATCTAAATTATAGGCCAGTAGTAGCCAATATGTCCGGTTTTATTTCCAAATGTTATTAAAAAACACTCCCAAGGGCAAATCTAGGATATTCGGCTAGCCTCACCTACCGACTTAGTTTAATCATTTCCGATACATGTATGTATGGCTACACCCCAAACCTTATCTCTCCGTCACACTTATTAGTAGGAATAAGAAAAATGTGCCCTTCGGTTGGTTAGAAGGATTTTTATCATGGAAATTATTAGTTTACTTTGAAATATTTGTGAGAGTATAATAATAATTGTTCGACAAATAAAATAAATGCTCTTGACTCCCTGTTTCATAAGAAACTCAACTAATTCGAAAAGAAGCAGGTACCACTGCTTTCAAAGCAAAGAATCTGCAGGAAAATGATCGTAATTCTATGATCTTTTTCCCGTCATTGGATAGAACATTTAAATGAAGTGTCCTTCCACCTTCTCTGTCGGAATAAGAAGGCGATTGTTGGCATCTCGTACTCCCAGGCCCGTGGAGACGGAGTATGATTCCATGTTTCGTGAAGCTAAGAGTCACAATCTTTAGATTCACAAACTCCCTTCGTCGTCATTCCCTCACATTCTGAAATATAGTCCTAATGGAAATTGGTTTACCAAAAATCCAAGTTATTGTCGGGAGGTTGTTCTCTTCTCTTCGGATAATTAAATAAGATTTAAGGGCATCCAGGAATGAGGATCCGAGTGAAGCTATCCTTTTTCTGAAGACAGTCTTTATAGATTATTAGAAATATTCTGTGCGTTTATTGTATATCTGCATCTAACAGCTTTATTTTACTAAATTTATTCGCTCAAATAAATATAAACCAAATTTATCAACCCGAAGTTACGTTTGGCAGGCTAGTAGGGCTCACACAAAAAATCGCACAGCTCGGGTGAAGCAAGGGTTGCCCAGAGAGGCGTGCTAGGGATTCCAACCCGGGCCTTCCGGCTAAGAACCAAAGCTCGGAGCGAATGTTGAGTTTTCAAGCAATATCTGATTTAAAAAATAAAAAAACATTAATATTCAAATTATTAATTTTTGAAAAAAAAATCAAGTATCTAAAGGTATCTGAACGTCATATCAGAAGTTCTCAATATGAACAAGAGGTGAAAAGTTTACTGATAAATACGTAGTTTCTGCACATATTTCATAATTTTTTTATATCTTGCGTCAAAATCAGTTGATATTTTGTAGAAATTGATTTTTCCTAACTCGCTTGATATGTCTCTCTTTGCAACAAAAATGTGAAACCCGTTTTTTATTTATAAAGAGTTTACACATATTGAAAATTTTGTGTTGTTATAAAAATGTAGACTACAAGTAAAGTATACTTTACAAAACCATTGTCATAAATTACGTTATAAATATACGTATATAAAGCAAAATTGCCGAAAAACATTAATTAAACTTAATAAAATAACTTCTCACTTAATGAAATTATCCGCTACAGTAGATATTGGTGTTCCTATTCATTGATATTATTTTACGAATTGGTCAAGCCATACACATGATTGATCGACGCGAAAAAATTTCTGATATACATTACAAGCTAATGTTTCATTCCGGTTGATAAGAATTTCTGGAGCGGCAATGATAACAGCTTGATCTATCATTGTTATTTGACATCATGAAGAGATGAACGTCGCTTTATAAAATACTGGAACCTGTAAAAAATGCTACCAATATTTTATAAAAACACCTATGAATTCACAAATAAATTTGTAGATAGTTTCTCCCTAACCACATTAAGATAATGAAAAATTACGAGGCAGTAACACCAATAATTTAGAATAAAACCGCGCTGCGTCACAAAAAAAACGATTCTAGTGCTTCGTGCAAATAAAAAGGCATATCCTGATCACTCTTTCAGGGGTAGCGAACGATAAAGGTGGCTTTAATGGTCGGCCAAGCCCTCGTCACCCTTTGGAACCTATATGTTATAAGTGAAATCCCGTGATTTATGCAAACGGTCTCCGAAATCCGCGTCCAATTTTAATGAAGACTTTTTGAAGCAATATCTTTCCTGCCGTAGTCGAGGAAGTAATAGTAAAAAAAAACACTTCCAAAGCTTTCAAAGAGCAATTCACCCGGATAGTGATGGCGTACGGACACCGTCAAGAAGTTTTTATCCTGCCATAATTTTTTATGGGTGCATACACTCCTCATATGAACCTGTTCCTAAAAATACGGTAACACCTCTTCAAAAAAAACGCACATGACAAGACGCTTCCTCCTCCCCACCCACTCAACGCGCGCCAAACAACACGGGCGCTGAGGTGGATATTCACTTTTCTCCTCCGCCTTTAATGCATCCTCCACGCGGCCAACCGACTCACCTCCGTGATCGCTAGGCTTTAAGCCGATGACTCTCTCTCTCTCTTTCTCTGCATCCGCTCCACCCCCCGTGGACGAAAATGCATCTCAATTTTCGAAAATGTACGCGAAAGGAGAGAGACGGGAACGGCCGTAAAAATTACCCACCCCGCTCCACCCCTCCTGCCATATCATCAAGCGCTAACGCTCACTTCTCGGTATTTTGCCCGGCTTTCATTTTTCTCTTCCTTTAACTCCCCTCCTTTCTTTTCCCGGGGAAGGGGAGGAGAGAGAAAAATGAAATGCCGGAAAAAAAAGAATGGAAAGGGCTGCGAGGAGGCAGCGAGGAAGGGAGATTGGAAGAGGAGATAGACGGAGGGAAATGGAGGTTGTGGTCCGGTTGGGGAGCTCGCTAGCTGAAGGAGCCTTGAAGCATTTGGAGGAATTTCGCGAGTTGGCTCATCTTCCGGACGCATTCGAGGGGAGTTAAATGCGCCCCGTAAACGGTGGCGCTAGCGCGGCGTGCGGGGAGGAGAAGAAACACTGGAGGGGCCATCTCCCGCCCCCTCCGTCGACGGAGCCGTCCCCTCTTGGTCGGGAGTGGGCACAAAGTTCGAAATAGTCAAGTGGGGAGAGAGGGAGAGAGGCGTTGATGATGGCTGGAGATACGCGTAGGTGATTCGAGTCGTAAATACTTACGAGAATGCATTATACATATATATATTTATATGCACTCGTGTGTGCCGCAGAAATAAAAACTAATAATTCAGGGGGGACAGCGAAAGAGATTGTTTCGGGCAATATCGCGGTCGGAAATGTCGTCGGAGAAGAGATGGATGCATTACGTGAGTGAGAATGCGGTTTTTATTGCAAAATATTGCCATTAAAATTCATTTAATTACCTTATTTTTTACAGCAAATAAAAGGAGGCAGCAAGGTTCTCTGCCGACAACTTGTATCTACCGTTTAGTATATTACGAAAGATATTTGTGAGGGAATTCAAAAATTCTAGGCATGAAAAAATATTTAATGTACCTCTGTTGTCAGTGAAAAATTGAATCACCCAACAAATATTCTTCAAAATTAAAAATTCAACCAGAAAATAGGGCGTGAATTTTCAGCATACGCTTCCCAGGGATGATTTCACCCCAATAATATTAGATAATTCTAGTTCCTCACGTGTTATCACTTGCATTGTAGACCTTGATCCCGCTAGTATTTTACCATCATCACATACGTTTCTTAATGCGTGAACTACTGTTACGATTGCCGAAATTACACAATCACTTTGTAGATATTGGGTATGTATGTACTTAACGTAACATCTCACGCAAATCATATTTTTATTTTATTCATAAGTAACAGAGTTCAAAACTAATCGTTCAATCTTTATCAATTAAAACTTTTAAAAAGTAATTGAACATAATGTTAAATAAACTATAGATTCCAGCGCCTTGAAATTTCTGTATGATACACACCGAATCGACTTTGAGAAGAGTACGTAAATATAAAAACCTGACAAAACCCTGATAAAAATAACGGCATTGTAATATATTCTGACGTTAAAGGAAGCTGTTCGTGAAGAATGGTTGCTAAGGCGCAGGATGTGTTAAGACGAATCGGGGGAAGGGAGGCAGGTGGGAGTGGATGGGGGATTGAGGAGAACGGGTGGCCGTGCTCCTGCCTCATCCCGACCCCCTTCTCAATCGGAATGCACGAGCGATTTGGGAATGCCTGCCAGTGTGAAAAACGTGGAAACGCTATTTGTGGAAATGCCGCTTAAATAATCGGTAGCTGCTCTCTTATTCCCACTATCCCAGTACTATTGTGGCTGAGAAGGCTCTGAATTCTCAATCAAGCCATATAATCAACAAGTATCATATATCTACTAATATTTATTTAGAGAGATAAAATGCGATCAATTGGTGACGTATAAATGAATGTTTTCACCAATAATGGCCATGATAAGAGATATATGACATATGCTACGACTTATCACCAACTCTTTCTCACAAAGGAATCTTCCTCAATGAATAACGTGCAACTTAAATTGCTTATGTGGTGAGCCTTAAGCTCAACACTTTCTATGAAAAAAGTTATAGGTGCTCAAAAATGTACGATTCTTGGTTAACTTTCACAATGATTTGATGTTGGTCTCAAGAAAGATGAGAACGACCAAGATACAGACCAAGGCGACCATGGCCAGGTGCACTGAGAAGCGAATTAGAGAAGCGTAAAAGATTTAAAGAAACTCGTGTGGCTCGGAATGGATAAATTCAGCAAAGAAATTTTACATTTCCTCTGCTGAGTTGGTCCACTTCGAGCTAACTGTGCCGAAAAGCAAAGAAACGGGTACCCTGTTTGAAATAATCAAAGTATATCACTAGAGCAGAGATATTACGTTGCTTCGGGAGCGATAGGGTGAATTACGGACACAATAATGAACAAATAATAGCAATTTTCCCCTAGACACTCGTATTAATTTCATCCACGACTAGTTTCTATCCACTACCTAATATTCAGCTGAAGATGATGGAATACATTGAAACCGGTCGTGAATTACATTGATATCTAGTTGCTCATTATTACTATAGCGGAGAATCGCCGTAGGATATTGAGTAGATTCTTATGATCGCAGCACCTAGAAAAACGAACACCCTAGAGATCTGAGGAACACAAAACATCGAGATTAGGATCACAAAAGAGTGGAAATTTCTTATAAACTACCACTATGTATAATCAACAGAATAACAGAAGGAAAATTTGTAAGCAACATGTTGGGAAAACCATTTGGCTACAGAAAGAAAACATATACGAGGAGCCCATAAACTGACATAAGATACCGATAGAAAAAAATGTTGATATGTCAATAAGCATTTAATGTGGTATTTATGGATTTGGAGGTCTATGTTATGTGTAATGTAATAAAACGTTCAAATCACAGGAAATAGGTCACGGTTTACTACGACATAAACTAATCAACTGAACATAGGTGACCAGGTCCTCAATATGTTCGTGAAACACGGAAGAAAAATGGAAACGGAATTAAATTGGTTCGACAGGAGAGCAACCTTCTACAAGAACTACCCAGCACATA
This sequence comes from Hetaerina americana, assembly GCF_022747635.1. Lineage (NCBI taxonomy): Eukaryota > Metazoa > Arthropoda > Insecta > Odonata > Calopterygidae > Hetaerina > Hetaerina americana. The sequence goes on from NW_027287427.1 coordinate 79,016,574, forward strand.
CCTGAAAGATACAATAATAAAAGAAGTATAAGAAATAGACATTAAGGAGAACGGGTACGAAATAAACACGTTCCGTTTCCCGATGGCATCGCTGCAATATCAGAGAATCCAGAAACCCTGCAGGCGTCAGTGAATAGAATGGGCCAAGCACCTATGGAACATAACGAAGATTAACATCAAGAAAACATAAATTCCCGTATGTGGAAGAGGAAAGATGGTGGCAGTTGCTTCATTAATAGGAGAGAAATTGGAACAAATGGAATCTTTCACATATGCGGAATTAATATGGAATATGATGGAAGTAACTGACCAGCTATCAATTGAAGAATAGCTCCAGTCAAGGAGATGTTTCTAAGGAAGAGTGCATTGCTATGCCTGAAGAAGATAGCTTAGATTTAAAAAAATTGTTTGTCGAGTATTTCACACTGCAGAACAGAGACATTGACATTGGAGGAGAAGAACACAATTTGAATCCTAATACTTTAAAACTGAATCCTGAATATTCAAAGGGCAATGAAAATAAGAGTTGGGAAAATGTAAATAAGTTTCTAGAAGGAAAACAGACTATATATTTCGATTGGGAAAGGAATATCAATTTGAAGTGCGTAAAATTTGAAGCATTAATATATGATAGGAGCATACTATAAGAGAAGAGAAGGTGCCATGAGAAAAGGTAAGTGTACGTACGCATGCCAATTACATATGTACCCTTGCCTTTTGGACTAGAGACTAATAAAGATGTTAGTTCTACAAAATTAAATCTTACTCAAACAAGTAATATAGTAGGATAATATAGAAACTTAACTTTATCGCTTTGAACACCCAACAAAAAAATTAATACTAGGCTAATAATACCCCAATTCAAAATTAGGCAGAGTTAGCAAAATACTTGTAATACAAAAATTATCGGAATATTTCCCCTAAACAAAGTTACAAGAGGAAGGGGTAATTAAATCCAAAACCAAACTAATAGACCTTAGAAGATTCTAGTAATTTAGAATAATGCAGAATAACAATAACGCAAACTTTTTACCCACAAGTGAAGTAAAGACGGACGTCTGTATGAGGACCAATGAGCACTCGTTAAAGTAAGGGAGTTAAGGGAGTAGAGAGGGAAGAGGGTCGAGCGGTTATGGTGGAGCCAACCAATCTTTGGATTGAAATACTGATGATGATGATGATGCACGTAGGAGTGAAAACAGGTGACGCAAAAATACCCTCCCGAAAGATTGACACTTGCGCCTGACCTTTTTTATTGTTCGATGGATTATTACAGGACGAAGTGATGGGAGTGCGAGCGTGGACGAACGAGTAAGTGAGTTTGGAAGGGGGTGACTGAACGGAAGGCTTGTGGGGTGGGCGGATGGATGTTTTTTTTCGTCCTCAAAAGGGGTGAGAGAGAGACAAGGGTTGAGGGAAGGGACGCGAGCGAGGGGGACGGGAGTCGCGGAGGAGAAGGGAGGAAGAGAGCGAATGAGAAGTCGGCAGAGCAACAGGTGGAGGGCAGGCAACAGGTGAGATGAAAAGGCGAAGGAGTCGGTGGAAGAGGACGAAGCAGAGAGGGTGAAGGAGGGACAGGGGGGGGAGATCACGAGAAAGGGGTCAAAAGTCACCGCCGAAATAGATTCTATGGGGGGGAAGGAGGGAATTAAAGTGTGAAGAGGGGGTGGGGAATTAACGGGAGGATGAAGGGAAAAGCATTAGGCGATCCAGGAGGCTTTAGAGGCATTAGGCACCACACGCGGGCGTGGTGGATCCATCTCATCTCTATTATTTCATTAAAGTTCTATCCGGATCAGGTATTTCAATGGATAGGCGCACGATGTGACAGTCCCTAAAAATTAATTCACATTTAAAGGCAGTCTAAACCAAAGTGGATTATTTTATACAGCCCACTTCCAACTCCATTTTAAATTAATATTTATCATCGACGTGAGATGAGCATTCTCCTACCCCTTCTCCTTCGCTCTCTTAGCCGAAGTCTTTCCTCCGAATTCACATTTAAATATTCCGCTATCTCACTGCATTCTTGTCAACTTCTTCTGCAATCTACTGCCAGCTCGGTTTCAGTATAAAATAAGAAAATCTCTTTTTATTTAATCTGCTTCCAAAACATCTTCATCCCCCCCTCGCTGCCGCCTTCATCCAAGCCTTTGAGTTGTACAAAAAAGCCACATATATCAGTTTTTGGGCCTATTTCTAAATGGAATACTATAAAAGCCAGCGTTTATACAACTTGTGAGGTAATGTGTGAATGCTACGTGAATAATCCCCACGGATGAGATATTTAAGGGAGCAAGATGAGGAACGGAAAAGAGGCGAGCATCAAGTATTCACACATCCAACGTTACTGAGAACACATTCCTAGGGTAGTGACCCACCAAACATGCTAAAATTATATATTAGTTCAACGAAATTAAGCAAACGAAGATGATTTTCCAAACATACATGTACTATCATGTCTATGCTATCTAAGGAAATCTCAATCGTACCCATTCTCAGTGCTTACCAAGAAGGCATTACATTTGCAGTTTCTCGCCAAAAAATCAAAGAAGCAAGAAATCAAAATTCTAATCCGTTCTGATGAAATAATGCTTTATCTCCTTGACCTTACTAGGTCACGATTATGCATTCAAATAACGTTTGCAAAAAAATGGATGTATCAAAAATACGAACTAAATCCTTATGAATTTTAACCTAATCCACTCATGACCAGAAGATGGAAGCTTTAGATCCTCCGAAACGCCAATAAATGAAGGTACAACGCATTGAAACACCCCGAAAAACCTAGAATTTTAAGAATACATTATACCTGCTTATTAACCGGGACACACTACTACTGGGGTTTGTGCTGTATATACATCGACTCTTCTTTACCTCAATTACGCGCACACACACAAACAAACACACCCTGGGCTTACGGGTTAGTACAGGTATGTAATCCCACGGCTGTCTCCCGCCAAACATGCTTAAATTGAAAATAAATGATCCCATCTAATTACTTACTCTCCTGCTTGGGCATGTGTACTACTGGGCAGTGACCCCAGTGTGTCTACTCCGCGTGCGCGCACTCAGGGTTGGCGGGGACTTATTCCCGCGGCAGTAGCCCGTCAATCACGCGCAAAAACAAAACACGGGAGCGTAAAAGAGCAGAGTGGCGGAAACATGACATCAAAGTGTTTCGCCTGCCGAGCAGGTCTCTCCACGGAATCGCCTCTCTCTTCTCTCTCAGCGAGACCAGTTTCACGGGCCATTTAATTCCAACGCTTAAGACAACTGTTTTGTTTCAAGTGCTTCATAGCACGGATTTGCTTCCACTAATTCAGCGATTTACGCACAACCCCCGTCGAGCTAAACACAAGACCAGCGGGCAAAACTTAAGATTGAATAAATGTATGGCATTCCTTCGGAAGTGCCATTGCCTTAATTATAATCTTGGACAAGAAGATTCCGATTTAATTTCTAGAAAAAAGGTTTCGCGACAAGAAATGTTTGCAATAAATCGATCAGCATACAACTTACCTACAAGGTTTTCTAAATATTCATGAATAGCGCCGCTTTAACGCTGTTATTTCCATTCTGATTGGCATGTTTGGAACCAGTTACTAGTGCGTAATTCTTTGCTTCAATTGCACTGAGTTGCGCCGTTTGCATAGAGAAGACATATAATACATTTTGTATCGAATTAAATGAAGTACTACGAGTATTCCATTAAACTTTTCACGACCACATTTTACAGTGAAATGTTTTTACTAACGTTTACGCAGGTGCAGATTTCCCAACCTGCAATTATGTCACCCATAAATCCAACCATATTACTCACCCATTAACATGGGGCGGGTGATTTGATGGATGTAACCAGAGCTCACCGTTGAATCAGTTTTATAAAGTCCAGCAATTACCTCAGAGTAAGGGGCATTCATTTATGCTATGTATGATTTCCAATGTAAATCTAAAGTCTCAAAATTAAGAGCTTTGCAAAACGTATTGATTAATCTAATCGGAGTTCATTTAGCACGCTGTAATATCTCTTAATGCAAAGAAAAATACCACAATATTGAATAAATTGAATAAACTACCAAAAAAAATTACCATTTTAACTAAAATACAAACGATTTTAGAGTGTAAAAATCATTCACCTTGCTTGGGATTCAAACCCGGATGCCTCGATTTCCGGCCGAGGGCTATAGCTAGTTAAGCTATCGAGACATCCTTTCACACTCTGAAATTTTCGGGGATTTAAAGGAACACGATGTTGTGACGATATACCGTGCATACAATATCATAGGCAATCGTAGCCACCGTCTCTGAACACTAGGGTGTTTTACCTTTGACATTATTATATTATTTGAACCCGTGCCCTTGCCTCGATAGCTCATTGTCAAGGCGAATGATTTTTACTCCCTGAAATTGTTCCATTGTAATGCACATTTAATGGATGACTTCGTGAAAAGTTACTGTCGCGGTATCTCCAGCAGTTTTTTTAGATTTTTTTATTTGGTTTATACGTTTTACGGTCTCAATAAAATTTTATGCCTAACTGCTGCTATTTTCCAGGGGAAAATTCTATCATTCAAATTAATACGTAAACAAAAATTCACCATTTATCCTCCGCTGCAACGCATTTGATTTCCTCAAGCTCGTAGATGAATTTGTTGAATGATCGTAGAAGTAAGTAAGTAAGTACACTTTTTAGCGAGTGATCAAAAAAATCAAACTATACATAATTTTTTTTATTTTTCTAATTGACCATATTAACATTTTACAGTGCATAACATCAGTATAACAGAAAAGAAAACAAATGAGGAAGTACTGGGTTTGTTGAGAGGAATCCTATGGAGGCAGGAAAAGTGGATGAAGGGTGTATCGACCGATAGTGGGATGTTGAAGACTGCAATTGAGGGGAGAATGCTAAGCAAACAAGGAAAGGGAAGGAACAGGATAGGGATGTTGGACGGGATGAAGGGAGGAAGAAAGTACTCGGAGATGACGAGGGACCTGATGTAGAGTAGGATACTGGATTTTGTGTTTTGCTATGAGTCACAAAATATTTATTTAGTAACTGTGTCCATCAAAAAACCTACCTTATCCGATAGATTACCTAATAATAATAATAACATCATTATGGTAGTCTTTTCGAAAAAGAAAAATTTGCATAATGTTTCCAAACCATCTAAGTTTTTAATTGATACCTCAGGGTTGGATTAAAACAACGTGCGTGCCCGAAATCTCTATCTAATTTAGTTCAATAAAATAAGAAATGCTGAAAATGTTTGAAAATAATATATTTTTTCTATAGTATCTGTCAATGCCATATTCAGCATTTCTGTGCTGAGAACTGAAGTGCAGGAGATTCTCGAGAAATTACTCTGAGAGTAATTTCTTGAAAAACAAGTATCACGCGTTGAATCATTTTCGAGGTAATTTGAATGAAAAATATTCTCCATTCAAAACTCTCACAATTTACATTTCGGTGAGGAAAGAAGAGAGCAGAAAAGTATTCCAACTGGTTTAATCCAATCTGAAAACATTGTGACCATAGCTTGCTTACCGTGGCTAGCCCAAGAGTATAAAAACTATTTCAGAAGCGTTCAATCATTACAACTTTCCCACATATAAAAATGAACCTGAGCAACCTGAACCTGTACATAAGAAGGCCTTAATGGGGGTGAAGCTCTTGCCCGATAACTCAAAAGTTCGGGGGATCTCTTTCCGCCTGGGTGGGTTTTACTCCATAAGGGCTTCGATGCTTGGGCGTGTTCTTACTGTTTATGATCCAATTAAAATGGCGAAAATTGACTGCTTTTTGTTTATTTTTAAATTAGAAAATAAAGAAAACAGAAGAAAATATCGAATAGAGTTTTAACTGTGATGGCAGAGTGGAATGAAACAAATGGAAGGTTACCTTCTCTGTCTCCCAATATCGTACATTAAAGGTAGAGCAGATACAATACGTTTTTCCTCCTCTGAATCTTCATTAATACTCGAGGACATGAGCCGCAATGAAATCCTATTTCAATGAAATGCAAACTGTTTCCATGGCAGACGTGCGTCTTCGTGGGTATTTCGGTTCATTAAGCGACGCTGAAGTAATCCAAGACGGCCCATTCTTGACCCCGCCGCGCCAATTGCCGCCAGTATGGGATGCGTTATCGCCTGAAGTCTGATCTGGATTAGCAAAGAGGGATGATAAGGAGATGCAAACTCGAATGCTATATCGAAAGTGGAGGCAGTTTCGGGGGGACCGGTCAATAAGTGCGAGAGACATACCCGGAGGTGGGCGGTGACGAAGGACGACCTTTGTCTCATCAGGTTCATGCAGGGACGAGAGAGTACTCTCGTTTCTAAATGAAGATATCTTTTGCAAGAGTGAGCTGATCCAAGTTTTCTTTTTCTGTCTCTAAATCAGAACGTTAAAATGGTTGGTCGCCGTTTTTAATAAATGGAGAGGTTTTCGTGCTGAATATAAGTCTCTTGAAGATTTTAATCAAGTCAAAATTCAAAGTAAACCAACAAACATTTACAACTATACACCCTCTCTCCCCCTTTCACCTCCCCCTACCCCACATTGCTACACCTCCCGTCTCCCCCCCCCGCCAACTTCATCACTCACTTGACATCGAACAGTGCTATAGTACTGACATCTTCTCGCTGTCAAGCAATTACCTCTCCCCGTTGATGGTCACCGGCTGACCATTATAATATTAGTGGAACTTTCTAAGTTTCTTCTTATTGATTACAGGAATTTAACAAACTCCAGATTTACAGCCAATTGCTCACAATTCTTCTTTCTCTGGAGGGAGATAGAGTTTTTCTCGGAAAAATTCGAAATGCGAATGGTTACATTACTTACCTATCCTTGTTCAACATCCAGTGTAAAGTTTCAATTCACATGTCATCAACTATTCCTCGTTTTAATCTCTTGATTTTATGTATATTTATAATTGTATATATATATATACACACACACACACACACTTGCTTGTGGTTTAAGTCCTGGTCAAGGAAATATTTTTGCACTTGTGATCTGCTCCATTCCACCTTCCCCATCTCTCCTGTGTTTGTCTGTGACATGTGTTCCTATCCATAACTATAATCTTTAAAAATGTTCCTAAAATGTTTATTTCTTCTTTATAATATCTGCTTTATAATTTTGAACGACTAACACCAATGTCTCCGGCACTAACAATAGCGGGGCACTGTAAATACGAATGTCTGCTCCTACCACCTGCAGTCTCTAATTATAAGCAGGAAGGCAATGTTTAAAATTCCCATTCTGCATTACTTCCGGAATCTAGCAAGCAGTAATCAACTCTGAAGCGTTACTATGTTTCGAACCAAAATCTAACTTGCGACCCGGAAACGCCTCAAACCTCTGCTATTTAACCAAATTACAATTGAAATTCCCTACTAAAAGCTACTACCTATGCTAACTCACGTTTTAATTATGGCATATACTCTTATTGAATAGTTAAAATTATCGTACCATTTCCTGTAAGTGAAACAGTTCATGGTAATACTTCAATTTTTTATTTTAGAAAGCTTGTACTGGAGGAGGGGCAATATCAGCATTCAACAATATTAAACCTAAGAAATTTGGCATAATAATATGCTCATAAATATTATTTTGAATTATTATATTAAATGCTGCATAAATATTACATAATTATTTCTTCCATTGCATTGAATCATTAGGCAGCATATCTAACTTAAGGGACATCACCAATGACATCAGAAATAGTTATAAGCTAACACTAATTTGTCACCTTTCACAGCAGAAGAACACAACCGCTGAACACAGACTTTAAAATTCAGTGGAAAAATACCCTGAAGAGGCTTATTGCCTAAAACAGGGCTTCCTAGTAGGTGCACTGCTATGCTTTATTAAATGTTATTGTTGAAATTGTTACCTGTTAAATGTATGTACACCTGCTTGGATGAATAAACACTTGAAATGGAAAAAATGTCACCTTTCACCTTCAATAAGCTTAATGAAATCAATAATTTAAGAATACCAGTAATAAGATGAAAGTGAAGGAAATCTTGTAATGAAATAATTATTTTAAAAAATCCAAGCATGATTTCGATCTAGTCAAAACGAATTGAGCAACGATGATTAAATAAAACCAGGAATACCAGTTTTTACGGTAAAAATATGCTTTCAAATGTCATCGTAGCATTTTTTCCTTATGTAACGAGGTCAAATTTAAATAATAATTGGAAATCTAGGACCAACTTCTCAGTGTATTATAAGTAAAATTCAAAGATTTAAACAGGTCATGTAAAGAGCATTCCATCTCAAACCAGACCATACTTTCAATCAGTTTCTCGGGAACGGTTCTGTTTTGCGGTTAAATCAGCGAAGTTGAACACCCCACTTGACAATCTTAATATCACGTAATGATAAATGAACGGTATTTACTATTCAACTCTCAGAAATTATATCCTAAGCTTGAATATTTTATATTTTTTCTAATTTTAAAATTTTTTTAAAGAATATCTAAGAGAAATTTCTGCATTTTCAAGTTTTTCTTTGCAAAGTATCCCTTAAAAATATTGCTCCCTTAATCGCTAATACATAGCCTCAGCATCTGAACTAATTCTTCATTTTTACCATCCACCGGCCTGCGACTTTAGGCTGGCGAAATAGTCATCTAACTAAACCAGACGGCACTGCTGACCGAACGGTGTAGGGCGCTGCATGCCTCTCAAGAAGAGCCTCCGAAGTAGGGCAGTGGATGTGAGTCAAGGTCAAGCGACAACGCCCGCCTCGCCTGTATTTTACGGTTCTGCGACTTTCAATTTTCTCAACTTACTTTCACTCTCGTCCTGACGGCAAATCTTCTACAGTAATCTCTGCACCAATTACCTCTTCACAGAAAAAAAATTGTTACCTAATACACGTAATCACATCCGGTGACCGAATCGTATTTTCTTTTAATTTTCTGAACTTTGCATAAAGCACCCAATCAGCCATTTGTCAACTAAATTTCATTCTCTCTAATTTTAAATTACTCGCTCCTCTCTATTATATATTGAATATCTCCAAGTATACGTAGTATCTCAAATTGCTTGTCTTTACGCAGTTCCTACAACCTTTGTCGTTAGATTCCTGTAGCTCAACGAGTTGCGTTTTATCAACTTAAACACACCACTCTAATTCTATTCTATACTCTTCTGCCTCAATCCTATTTTCCCCTCCACACATGATAGAATGTCAATCCTGTACCAATATTCCATTCGTTTTTTATCCTTGTATTCTCTGATAAAAATACTTTGTAAATTATTTTACACATATATCTTTTAGCTCCTTCACCCGTTTGGAGATATAGCAAGATGCCAAAGGATAATAGGAATGAGGTTAGAAAACCCTAAATAAGCCACACCATTCTGTCATTTTTACCCACTGTCACACAAATAACCAATAGCTAATAGGATTTTAGAAAACGATTAGTAAAGTTCTTATAAAATTATCAAAAACCTAGCTGAGCCTCGAAAATTGTAATCGCTTTAACGGAATTGAAAATTCCCCATTCAAATTATTTCATGGGTAGATTTTGATATTTACGTTTGGGACAATGTGTACCCATAATCCAAACTCGGTAAAGCGATCAAAAATCAAATGATCAAGTTTGAATGCAATATTTTTCAAAAAACGAGCGAGACATAAAAGTAGGCCTGACAGAATTAGACACTTATCTTCAATCTATTGGCTGGGTCATCCTTGTAGATCCATACTTTAAGCCAAATCATTTAATTTTATAACCAGTGACTTTAAATACCTCCATACACAAAAAGTCTTCTATTCCAATTAAACGTCATTTTGAAATAAATGTATTTTGTTCTGAACCCGGGTCATTCTTTAAAATTTGAAAATACTTCTAAGGTGACCAAAGGGTCAATCTGAACCTATAGCAAATTATGACTCAACATTTTTTTTAATTTTCTTTAGCGTAAGGGTGCATCAAACGCACCAACGAGCAGCTTTTCAGATTTATACATACATGTACGTATATTCGTACTCATTTGACAGGCATAAGTAAAATTAAGAGTTTAGCAAGATATATATATATATATATATATATATATATATATATATATATATATATATATATATATATATATATATATAATGTATAACACTTAGCACTAGTGGACACAGACAAAAACACAGAAACACACAAAAAAGAGACTCACTATTTTTCGAATTTTCGGTGGTCGCGACCACCTTTATCAAGGAAGAGAGGGACAGAACTGTCCCTCTCAGCAGTCAGTCAGTATATATATATATATATATATATATATATATATATAGTTAAAGGAAACAAATGGGTAATACACTAATTCAGTTTTCAGTTTTTACTTCTTTTTTGCCATTAGAAAGAAGTAAAAACTGCATTGCGAACTTTTTTGTCATCTCACTCGCTTGTTACAACACTCCGCGACCGATTACGAATATTTAAATGCTCCGCATGATGCCTACACAACACTAAAAAACATAAATAGCAATAGCAGCCAAGCTCCGGTTATTAAGGAATACAGCCAGGTGTTCAATTCGAAAAAGAAACAAAATCCATCCCTGAATTGAATTTGGGAAAACCTAATTTAATGAAATGACGTTGCTCAATATTCTTGGTAGGGACAGATACCTAAATGCGTTTTGGATACTAAAAGCTTTAAGTTACCTTTAAGAGGTGATCCCTTCGATGAACAAGTAACTTCAAGATATCATAAGAGGTAGCGGAGTATTTTATTTCGTTTGGCTTTGGTTGATTGATTGGGTTAGGCTAGCATTATAATTATCTCCGTCCAGGGTCGTAAGGTCAAGTTTCGAATGGCTGTGAGGTAGTTTAATAAACCAGTTTCACATATACCAATTAACTGAAATTTGGATGTCCTCGGCCATGATAGGCACCCAAAGCACGCTTATGCCCCCCATGAAAATAATTTACTGCTTAAAAACTCAAATACTGTGTCGAATTAAGGAAATAATTGCGGGTGTCATTGGAAGGAAGCATTTGATAGTGATGGGTGATTGGAACACAGATGTGGGCGAAATGAGAGATGGGAGTGAAGTTGGGAAGGCATGGTTTGGGAACAAAGAATAACAGAGTAATTGCGGGGAGAAAATTAGCTACATTTTCAATTTGCAAATTAATTTTTACATGTCTCGACGGCTAAGGTCATTTTAATCAATGGGTTAATGCGGGAAATTGGTTTGATCATATCAAACGTTTGGACAAAATACCACAGTAGATGTGGAAAATTTTCAAAGATTCAAATGGGCCCTATTGTGGTTAGGCACAGATTGAGGAGAAATGTAATTAATTCGCATAATTTCCCGGGATTGGACGTGAACTTAGATCAATATATAGTGCAAATGAATTGTAACTACATATTAAGGGGGGTCAAAATAGGAATAAAGGATGAGGAAATGGAAGGTAGAGTATTAACCAGGATGAAAAGAAAACAGTACCAAGAGGCTGGAGAAAAAATTAATGGGAGTAGGGAGCAATGTCGGGGGAGCAATGTAGAATAAAGTTGGATATGTCTCAAAAAAAGGCGATTTCGAAAATATAGGAGTAAATAGAAAAATGAAAAATTACAGATGAAATGTTTAACACGTTAGACAAATGAGAAATAAAAGTAAGTTTGACCGCAGAATTAGAGGGAAGAAAGTGCCAGAGTCGTACAATGATCTGAGAGGGAAACTAATCGTGCGAGAGAAGCATGGAAGAAGACTCAGTGCGTGGATACGAACAGTTTACAGAGTACGAGTGAAATAAGTGTGCTGAATAGGAAGATGTAACCAATATAACAATGCAAGAAAGGAAAATCATTTCTCTTTACCAAAAATAAGGAAGTAAAATTATTAATTGGCCCAGAAAGATTCAAGACAGCTTAAAAGAATATATGGATCTATATACTCACTATATTAAGGCAGCTAGGTTAAATACAGAGAATATGAAGAAGATTAGGAATGCTTAAGCCCAGGCATAGTCGATAGTAAAATAGAAGGAGCAATAAAGGAATGGTCAACGTAAGAACAGTAAAAGATCTTGGAGTCCGATAATATCCCCGTGGAACTCCTTAAAGGTTGAGGAATACCTGAGAGAAAGAGCTTTCATGAGGCAACTAAGAAAAAAGAAAATATAGCCATTTGAGAGGACTATAGAAAATAATTTTCAATTTGCACACATTTAAGGTTTTTCTTTGGATCATCAATATGAGAATGTAGATAATAGCAAATGATTACTTATTGGATGACCATTTTGGATTCAGGAAGGGTAGAGGCACGCGTGATGCCATTACAGTAATGAGGTTACTAACGAAGGAGGAGCATTGAATACAATGAGGATGTATTGGTCTGTTCCGTATATTTCGATAAAGCATTTCATGGAGTGAATTGGTAGAGTTAATAAATGAATGGAAGAAAATAGGAGTAGATTTGTGAGTTCGGCGATTTATCCAAAAACTACACATGTCTCAGACTGCTCAGGTGCGTCGGGAGAATGAAAAGGAAAAAAGTTAGGTCCATTGTTCAAATTATACTTGGAGGGAAAGATGAAAAAGCATGGAAAAACCTGGGGATAAGAATGATAGCGGTGGGGAGCTCATAAAGTCAGATTTTGGGATGATCAACATTAGTTACCCAGGCAGTCAAGAGGTCGAGATCAAAAGTAAACCCATTGGAAATTTACTGTGACAGGCATGGGAGGAGGGCCAATATTAAAAAAATTAATGAGGTTTTTGAGAAACAGAGGGACGAAGATAAGCGTTAAAATGGGTTGGCTAAAACTAGAACTGGTGGATGAGTTTACTTGTGTTGGAAGCGCTTGGGATCAAACTAATCTAAGGACATAAGAAAACGTATTACATTGGCAAAGAAGCTATCACAAGGAGAAACAAGGTGATGGCAGGAAGTAATAAGGAAAAAATTAAAGAGTTAAGAATATACTAGTAGAAAACTTTGATGTTTAGCTTGAGTTCGTACTTCACGGAAACTTGGAGGCAGGAAGCGTGGATAGGATGCTTTAGAGCTATATAATTGGAGAAGGAATGAACAATTGAAATCAAGTGAAAATAAAATGAATAAAGAAGTACTACGAGTGGAGGAGGGGGGAAAAGGGTCGGAAGGTCGGAAGAATCCAAAAGAGTCAGGGACATTTGACGCAGAGTATTTTGATTGGCGATGGGAAGTTGATGACTGTCATAGATGGGAGAATGCCAGGCAAGAAAAAAAGAGGTAGGAATAGGGAAGGTATGCTAAACGGAAACAAGAGAGGAAGAAAGTGCGCGGAATTTCTAGAAGAGTTTGAAAGGAATTAAGAAGGGTATGGGGTGTCAATTTGTGCCTCTTAGACGTGGCTAAGAAATGTAGAGGTGTTCAGCGTTTCAAACCTTAAACGGTAGACCATCAAATAATAACTATATCGATTACGGCGGTAGATACATCACAAACTTTCAAATCTTGAATTTGGAATTTATCAATCCAACTAACGCATTAGGAATTCATCTAAATCCTTTTGAATTTTATTTTCTAAAGCGATAGGATTTTCTGGCAATTTTTGTAATTGAAACTTATGATTAAAATAAAATTTGGCCAGAGTAAGTATATTCAAATTCTGGAAACGAAGAGTTGAAAGGTGCGATCGATGAGACGAACATTTTTTAGGCTCCAATCTGTACCGTCAATGAAATAAATTTCAAAAAATATATGCCCGTTTTACCGCTGAAGGCATCGCCGTTTCTGCAATCGAACCCATTTGCACCCAATGCCACAGCCTCCTCGGGAAATGAAAGTTCCGAATTTAACACCTGCATTCCCATTCTACAAGGGGGGGATATGCGACAGCAGTATAAATTAAGATAGGTAAAAAAGTAATCCAAAAGGAAACATTACGACGGAGAGTACCCAAAGGTCAACGTATGTTCACACTCCCGGATTTGGCGCGGACTGAGAGCTTTCCCAAAGAAACATAATTGGCTGAAAGATTGTTTTTCGCGGATGTGATCTTTTAACACCTTCCAGAGATCTTGGCTCTCCGTTACCATTAATTTATTTGAACGGAGTATCCTAAAGCTAAATGAAATCCTCCAAATGATTCCTCGCATTCCTCTCTCTATATAAAGTCTCCCCTAAAAAACCATTTCCCCAAGTATATAATTTTCATCCTTAATATTACACCCAACCCTATTCCTCTCATGCTTTTGCAGTGATTTTATTCACTTATTTCTTTCGCCAGAGTCGTTGTTTTCCCTGAAAGCTACCTTTTATTCCTGTATGATATAATCTACCTTCAAAACCCATTCTCCATAGTAAGCTTTTAGTCCCATTCATATAAAAATATTATGGAAAAAATGGCAGCGACCGACATGTGAATGAGAATCATTGACTATAGTGGCTGAAGCGATCATCATATTGCATATTCAGATTTTCTCGACGAATATTATCTTTTGCGCTTGTATTTAAAAAGCAATAATGGATACTGATCTTGAAATTGGCAGGGAGGGGTAACCAATCGAGGTCATGAGGGACGCAAAGCCGCCGACGCGGCCTGCCAATTCTGATATTTTTTTATGATTAAACATACCAAATAAACAGGGCATATTTCAAGATACACATTAGCTTTTATTTGCCCTAATTTTGATTCGTATTATGCCAGATACTCGTAGATACTCGCAAACCGCAAAAACTCCAAACAAATTACCTAAGGAATAGTAGAAGTAACTAGAAAACTAAACCGGCCAACAAATATCTCTAAAATATGAATTAAAAAATAATTTTCAACTGACAAATATATTTTTGCTTCTTTGCTTCATTTCAAATGGATAAAAATTTGAAGGTCCTATACAGGCTGTATACTTCACACGGACAGAGTATATAAGAAAAATTAATCCCATAACACACTTTATCATTGAGTTTCAGTTCTAAACTACCTTCTCACATGAGCATTTCTTAATGGCTGATGACCTACAGACAACCTAAAGGCAGTCCAAACTTCTTTAACAATAATGATACGGATTAAAAAAAAATAAAAAACACCATTTGACATTCGACGATGGAAACAAGTTATTGGAAAATAACGAACAACAATGATCGTCAATATCACTCCACAAACACACCTGTCAAGAAAAAAGCTATTCGGTTTGATTGACATTAAACTCTTCCTCAGATATTTTAAAATATTTTAGTACCCTGCAAGCCACCGCTAGGATTTGTCGCAGGGGGTGAATACACACCGTACTAATTTTGACCCGAGTATGACCCTTTCCGCGGTCGGACAATGTTATTCTGATTCCTTATCGCTTGTGGAAAAAATCACATCTTAAATCTATCTGTTCTGCACTTAATCTCTCTAATTTGATTGACATGATCTCACTTAACGTAGTACGATGGGGTTATAACATATTTTCAGCATCAATGCTAAAGAGATATCCTTCTCTAATTTAACCTCCGCTCCGTGAGTGATTCCCAGCCTAGCTGCTCTAATATTTTGGATACGCTACTGAGATTATTATAATAACGTTTTACAAATCTAGTTCCTCTACGCGATCCAATACGGCATTCAATCCAACTTCGTGAGGATCATGTCGCCTAACCAGCGAAAGATAACATTTCTATTTGACTTTTTCATCACATTTACCCAGTTCTCTAATAAATACAAATTTCTTTTAAGCTTGTCCACATATTATCTGTATATTTTTCACCCAGGAGAGGTCGTGAACGAGGGTAATGCCGAATTACTTAATGAAACACGAGAAGAGTTGGCTTTAAAAAATGAATAGACGAAAAGTCCTTCGTTGCTAACTCGGTTGTTGCGTATGGTGGCCATTTGATTTTTGTTAATTGCGTCAATCCTGGAATTCATACCCAAATCGGACGGAAGAAACACACGCAATAGGAGTATGCAGTACCGCCTTGATGAAGTCATACTTTGGGAGGAGCTTAGGTACCAGTAAAATGTTGCCAAAGCAGTAAAGAAAAATAGGATCTTTCTCATTCGCTTGGTGTCACATTTAAGATGCTGACAGAATTTGGGACCCACTGAAAATAATCGAAACAAGAAATCAATAAAATGCTATGAAAAGCTTTCCTATCTGTGAAAATCTTCGAAATTGTGTAGAGAAGAAATGGTTATGTTGATTTGGAAACTCGAGGAGAATTTAAAACTAAACGTAAAATTAATTCCGTTGCATCGGTAAATACAAGGTGTTTTAGCAGCGATAACGAGGAGATACTGAAATACTAGTCACTCGTTACGGGAATTTCAGGGCCTAAGGTAAACTTATTTGATAGAGCGAGACTGAAGAGTAAATAAATGCCCTATATTATCTCTTCCACATACGTGATAAAAATTCAACTTCATTATGAAACTGAAAAAGTACAAAATGAAAAGATTAGTAATACTTCAGTTAAATGGTTACATTTGATTTACGGAAGAGAATGCCTTATTTACCTAATCTGGGATAAAATTATTACGAGAAAACAATCAGTGGTACTGATTGTTTTCTCGTATTAATACCGATATATTTGCCGATCTATTTTAGTGATCTTCAAAATAAAATGAATTACTAGACAAAGAAATGTTCACATTGTTTACCTCCCTTTCAATATATGAATACAATATAAATGCTAACATTTTATTATGAGTTCGTGAGCTTAATACATCGGTATTACGTGATCCAAGAATTTTTAATTAATTTTCCGCCATAACTGCATGCATATAACTCATATGTTTTTAATCCACTGAGACAAATGTCCTAATATACAAAGAATCTCATATTTTATCGACACCTTTTTATGTTTGCATCAAGCATTCTACTGTGTAACTCGAAATAAAAGAGAGAGTTTATGTGGGTATTTCTCAGTATTAATGACTCTTTTTTCTACTGCGTGTTCATGTGACTTTACATAAATATTGAAAAAGCAAACTAACATAAACTTAGCAGTCTTCATAGCGGCAGTGGAAATAATTCGTAATGGTTGCAACGGTGGTGGACGTTGTTTCTAAGTCATGCTTACCCATATGCAAAATATTGACTGACCGTCACCGGTGTTTACCTTATGCATAGCGAGATCAATGGGGATAAAAAAATAACTTTTGTTTTCAAACGGTGAGAAAATGAAATGACTATAACATGAAAACCGGAGCTTAATCGAACTGCGCGCCTTGCCAACCGATAAAACCGGGCACTGTGCAAGCAAGGTTCGTAAAGAAAAACTGCTCCTCTGAAAATACGATTTCGCCTCATTTTTTCAGCGAAAAATATGGAATTCGCGACGGGTGGCAAACCGTAATGCTCTCGCTGAAGCGGTTTGGAGTGCAGTTGCAAGAGTGGTCATCCTGAAAGGAGTTTTCGCGGCATTCCACTGAGGCCGCATGGCGAGCGAGGGGAAGGAGCGACGGCCGTGAACTGCAATTGCTCCTCACGCCGCATGTATACGACCCAGGAATTCCCTTAAATAAAATTGCGAATGTAAAGGCAAGCAAACCGTCATACAATGTAACGCGTCGCCACGACCGCCCCCAGAGACTAACAAGACGCCACGCCGCGCACACCCGGCAAACATCACGACAAATTTCGCACCGCTCGCAAATTGCGCTCGGAGGAATGAAAAAAAGACCGCCGCGCGGGAACGTGGAAGATACGGGGGCTGGAGGCACTGCACCGGCCGCCGACCAGGGCCGACATTTTGGCAGGGCTACTTCCGACCTGGGGACAACTTGCGGCAAGTCAAATGGCACGCAGACGTGGGAGGGAATCTCCCGAGGAAATCTCTCTTCTCGACTTCCCCGAAACCCGAAAGAACTGGAAAATTTCACCGATCTTGCGAAACTGGCATGCTTCCAATGAAGGAAACGTACGTGAGTACTCCGGTGTAGTCTCACGCGGGAGAAGGAAAGGAGATGTACGAATAAGAAATGCTTCGTTGAAAGGATTTTCAAAATGGTTAGGTTTTATCTTGATTATTCCTTTGATTCTTTTTATTTTAATCCAGAGAAAATAATGATGGGGCAATGTACCGCAAAAATGTTTGGTCCTCAGAGTGGTACTTGGTAATTATTGTCGTAATTTTACTTATGGCAATCTTTTGTAATTTCCCTAGTAGTACTAATTATTAGGGGAGTTCACCGGAACTGCGGTGTTTTGCACCATTAGGCATAGACGAGTACACTTGGGGAAGAATATTCAGGGAATGGAGGAAGGGTGGAGAGAACCCCGACATTAGTGTTATCCTAACTTTAACGATATGCGCCAAGGTGGCCATAGTTTAACGTCCTTTTCGAACAAAATACAATGAAGTGCTTTCTAGATAGTACACCAATCAGGAGTCGAGACACCGCTAAATAAAATCCCTGCCTAGCGACATGGGATCGAATCCAGGCCCTCGGGGTGGGAAGACACTACATTAGGAACCACACCAACCCCTTGGACCCCCTTGTAATTTCCCTGAACCGAAATAAGGAATATCTGGCTATTTATTCTCATTATCTAGCTTACTTTCAAATTATCAATCCCCTTTCTAAGATAAACTGCAACTGTCATTAGTGGTTGACGATAATGAAAAAGTAATTAAGAAAAAGTATGCTAATGTTAACTTTTATATGGTAAAAAGTAGTCAAATAAAGCATCAAAAATTGAGAAATGCATGAATTCGTCACCTGTCGAACACAATATAATTGAGCATTGACCACAGTTGAATTTCGTTTTGCTTAGATATTTATTTCATGCATGGAAAATTTCGTAATTTTCCGACACTAATACTTTGCATTCAAAGACACAATTTCAAGCTTCCATTTTATTCAAATTAAATACTTCTACTATTGTCTGAATATTTGTAGGCGCGTATGTAAGAGCCTTCACAAGGAGAGGGTGGATGTGAACTGTTAGTGAGGATGTGTGGGATCAATGGGACTTAGATACATGGATGGCTGATTGCTGGGGAAGGCAGTTTTTACAAAGGATAAGCGAAGAATTAAAGTATTTGGGAAGAATTTTTTTCAATATCTATTGCTTAGCGTCAGCATCTTTTTTATGCGATATCACATCACTATCAAAACACAGGACTAAGGTTTCCGTTTTTAGTTTGAATATAATCATCAACAATAAGCCAAGCGGATTCCGCAAAAACCTAATTCCTTAATAAATATTTGTTAAGGAAATATTTGCTTTAAATGAAAATCGAAAAATATTTTTTTTAGGAATTAGTACCGTGCTTACGAATATATGTGCAGAAATACCATAAATCAAGATTTTAGATTATCAAATGCCCACTGTGATGTTTTAATGCTTCACCGAGATATGTCAATATCAACTATAAAATTATAGATGAATTTTATAAAGGAATTTTTTTAAGGAAAGAGTGCTTCGAAAAATTCGCAGGGAAAAAATGTAAAGCAGTTTGTTCTTAAAAAAACAATATACTTAAAAATCTAAACGGGATATCCGATAATTCTTAGAACAACGACGACCGAGAATACACTTACACTATGATCGGTCAAAAAGAAAGAAAAAGACAAATGGAGAGAGTGCATAGCCCAGTACATCCTCAGGGTTAATTCAAATCCAACCTTCGGGTTTACCATTGTGGATGACGGATGGCTTTCCCTTTAGCTGTGGGAACCTATTTTATTGTTGCTCTTCATGCCAGACCATAATCTGAACTCATGCAAACACTTTACTAATTCCTCCAAAAGTCCAGCGTACTGAAGTACGAGCGCCATGAAAAAATCTTCACGCCCAATTTCAGTCTCCTCGGCGCGAGGATTTGTTGTCCGCGCTAGTCCTCCACTCCCATTTCGAATCGCACGATCCGTCGCATTCCGAAGTGCAACTCCAGGTCTTGGAAGACAAACAGTGTAAGGTGGTACCTTCACAAAAACGAATTCCGAAAAAGCCAGCGGAGAGTGAGTAAATGGGTGCAGTCGACCTCTTCTGCAGCAGCAACCTTGGCGACGCACGAAGCGATTCCATTTATCGGAAGGGGAGCAGTTTCCGGCACGGCGATTGCCCTCCTCCTTGCCCGCCCACCCAAGAGATGAGACGGGAGAACGAAGGGACGGAGGAGGAGAAAGGAAGAGAGAGAAAGGAAATGCGATCGCCCGGGAACAAATGGTTCGCGTCTCGGCATTTCATGGCCCACAAACATTTTCGCCCGGCCCGCACTCACGCTCCCAACCGAAGAAAACCCACCCATTCGGCAATCGCCCTTCCTCGAATGCAATTTATTTTCGGCTCTGTCGGTTGCATTCGGACCGTGGAGAAGACGTTCCACGAATGCGAGCGGAGGTGGTGGTCCCAGGCGACGACCCCTTTGGGAAAGGAGGCAGGAGGGATGAGAGGAAGGAGCGAGTTTGTTTACCGTCCTTGATTCCCACGAGAGAACGACGCTTAACGAGCCTCTTTTGTTTCGCCAACAAGGAGTCTTTCGGGAGATCGCTCGGCCTTTTTATAGGTGAGGCGACGTTGGTGTTTACTCCGTCATTCTCGCGTCTCTCTATCATTAGCCAGGCATGCTGTGCACAGAAGCTTATCAAAACAGAGTAAAGTTTATATTATTTAAGGTAAATTTTGTAGCATATGAATAAAAGCATGAACATATTAAAGAAATTCGATATTGACGAAACCACAAAACTTAAGTAGCAAATAAATCAGATTCCCTAAACATACAAAGAACAGTATTATAGTGTACGAGGAATCACGAGGCTGTCCAAAAGAACATTCTTCAAAGATATTATAATAATTAAAAGGTTAAAAAAATATAATTTAGGTTATCCTGCAAAAGAGAGAATGAGCATCGCGGATGTGAGTGCTTCAGTTGAAGGTAGGGTGTGTTTCCTGTCCTTAAAACAACAGCATATAGTATTTCTCCTTGAAAAAAGGTACATACACGGATGGGTAGGGAAAATGTTACCTGAAATCATAAATGAAATTAATGCATGCTCGTAATGCTAGATAAATAAGCTGTTATTCAATTCGATGAATAAAGGCTTTGAAGTATGACATTGGACACGCAAGGGCATGTTCAAAATCTAGCTGAAGCAAAATGTTTCGCACCACTTGAAGGCGGGGTAAATTCCGTTTATATCCGAAGTATCGCATTACCGCACCGGCGTGTTGGAAGTAGGGGGTGGGAAGACCTTGGCAAAACCGAAAGAGGGGGAGGGGGAGGCTCCAAGAGGGTGGTTTGGTACGTGAGGAGGAGAGAGTTGGGCCTCGGCTGAATGGAAGGCGTCGGTCGTCGCAGAGTGCATCCGCAATAAAGAGTTTATCGCCGGCATAAAGCCTGCAAATTGGGTGAGGGAAGAAGGAGAAGAAATGGGAGGAGGTGGGTGGGGGGGTGAGAGACAGAGCCCTCTCCCTGGGTTGCCGTCCAAATTAGTTGGCCCTGCATTTCCGACGGTCTCCTTTTTATAAGTCTCCACGATTACGATCGCCTCCCCGGCGCATCCACCTACCTCCCCCCCGACCCTCCCTCCTCCTTCGGTACCTTCAACCCCCTCCATCCCTGGACTGAATAACCTCACAGCGTAAAATATGGATATGTTCGCGACCCTCTCCTTTATTATTTTTTTCGTGGCTCTGCATCCATTCCTTCGTACGCATTTTCATTTTTAGTTTCCCAGCGGCAGCTTTACAACCGCGCCCCCTATGCAATGGCCAATTACAAACCTCTTCGGCATGTTTGGCAATTAATTATTATTCGGCGATTTTTTTTTATATTTCTGCCGCGAAACACTCGAGATATTTTCGCGCGTTTGCTGCGTTTATGCCTCCACCGTAATGGTTTTGCATAATAAGCATTAAGCAGGTGCATGTCAGTATGAATATCTCCTTTTCCTAGTGACTTATTAACTGCATCATTAGACATTAATGTCATGCGTTATAATGCTCACTTTTTATGATAATCTCACCATTTTAGATGGTCCCTGTCCCTTGTGCACTCTCTTTATCTCTGTATCTTCATTATTGACATTGAAAAGTAAGAAGTGTTTGAAAGAAACGCTGGTTTTCGTATGCCATGACTATGGAAAAAGATAATTAGAAGTTTTAAATAACTGCTCTGTCTTTTCGTAGATACTTTCCTAAACCAGTAGATATCATGACAATAATTTTAATTTTATTTAAGCTGGTTTTCCATGTCCACTTTTTTTGGATTTTATCGCGTGAGAAATCAGCAATACCCATTGTTGAGACTTAATTTTTTCACAATTCTAGATCAAGGTTTTAGGAAGACTTTTTCTCATATCCATAGGTACCTGTTATGTACAAACATGTACAAAAATTAACAAATACACATTTAATGTCAGGATTGCCACAGTGCCATTATCAGTCGCCTTGTCCAGGATGATTTTTATACTAAAATATGTCTGCATTTTAATTGCTCATTGGCGCATGATTCCGATAAAATAAATGTCGCGACCCATTCCGCAGTTGTAAACAATGCATATTTATAGATAAATACTTAAATTTTAATGTATATGCTTAACAGAAAGCTTTTAAAGTATATTCTGCAATTGAAATAAATATAAAACAGACGGAATTTCTAAATGAAAATACTAAAATGTTGGTCGCCAGTCCATCGTATTCCGTAAATTAAGTGGCGAACGAAACCCCAGCCTCCTTAAGGATTGGTGACTGCGTATCAACGGTGAAGCAAATGGAGTGGCATAAGACCTGGGAATGAGACAGAATTCAATGATCATGAATTCGTTTGTTTAAAGATACTGGGCAATGCACCGTGGAGAGACGTCAAAGTTGGCATGGAGAGGAAAGAGAAGAAACGATAAGTACATCTAGAGGTGTGTCATTTGCATTGCCTTGGTGGAGTTCACTGCCAATCAACGGCCTCTCGTGGCAATGGGAAACAATCCCGTCGCTGAGATGAAATGATAGGATGTGTTGTCGAATGAAATGCACACGCCAAGAAATGACGCCGAAAATTCGATTCGCTTCGACGCCTAGCTCCACGAGTATCATTTCATTAAAATGGATTGTATGAATGGAGAGGACAAGTGCATGGATGAAGGACGATTTCAATGGCGTATTAACAAAGTTTTTGCATTGAAATTTTTGAAAAAAAATCAATAAGTAGTAGAGGAATTGCCATGTACCTTAATGAAACTAGTTTGGTATAAGGCAATGAAAATGAAAGGCAACTAAAATAAAAAAGTTATACTAACTCATTGCGATTCATTGATATTATTGACTCAATCATAATCAGTTTTAATAGAATTCATAATTTAAATAATTACTAAGACAACAGTTTACCCTCATGTTTAAATGTCTTGTTTGAACAAATTAGAATTTAAGTTTTAATAGTTATTTAAAAATTCATCATTTTTTTATTTAGAATGTTAATTTTATAAGTTAGAATTACTCTTGGATTATAACTGCATTGAACGTCATTCATATGATGAAATCGAAATAATTAAAATTCAAACCTAAAATAAAATAGCTCATCTCTAGATGAGGCATTAACATGTTGATATTTTTAGGTTCTGTATCACGCTTCATTACAATTATTTGATATTCTTCGAATTACCAGCGCATTTCAAACAGAAGTTTGAAAAGTTTGAACCTTATATAGGCTCAAACTTTCATATTCTATTCCACGTCTCATTTCTCCTAAGTTTCTGGAATTAACATTTTAAAGTTATCCTGGTGGTGACCCGATTTATTTTATATATTTCGTACTTTATCCTTTAATGAATAAATTCGTTCTTCATTCATTGATGTCTTAGCTTCGGAGGAGTTGGCCTCGAAAAAATCCTAGAAATCTCTAAAAATGTCTCTGACACGTCTGGGTATATTTTCCCACAGAAAGAAAAATTCCCTGGTCCACTAAAAATTCTTTTTCTAACCTTTTTATGACTTCAATGCTTCTCACATTACTGCATCATAAAAAAATTGTCATAATATTCATACCTACACGACACATTTGAAAAGTGTCGCCTTGATTTCTCTCCTCATAAAACTCATAAAATAAATGTCACATCCCCTCAGTCTACCAAGTAATAATCTCAAATTTGCTCAGCGTTTTGCAGTAGTGGCAGATGCTTTGAGGCATTCCACTGGCGGAATTGTTGAAAGCAGATTCTCTTGCTGGCCGAGCTTGAGTCTGAATGCGGAAGTTACGGTACCCAAACTGGCCGTATCCGCAGGCCTCCCCACTGGGGCTTGATCTCAACTTGTGAGGAGTATAAAGAAGAGTATAAATAATAGTATAAATAAGAGTACATAATCCAGGTCCCCCTGCAGCGCTTTGGAATGCTAAGGCGTTCGTGTAAAGGGAATTGTAAACGTTTCACTGCTTCCTAGCTGTTTGCAGTCGTTAAAGTCTCCGAGGATAGCGGGAAGCCACGGATTCTGCAGAGGGGTGTGAGTTCCTTTCCGAGGATCAATCGAACTAATGCAGTTCAACTCATTCCTTTTCGCGTGTCGGAACTACTTCCATGTGATCTCCCAATAGACCCCGGAGCGAGCGTAATGATGCGCAAATTAGGGCTCTCCAAACGCTTCATGCATGAGGCACTAGCAGTTCAGATAGCAAGATGATAATTCGCATGTTTTTCCAATGATAGAGTCACCTGCATAATAACTTTGGACCCTGTCAAAATAAACCGGGAGGCCATGGAGCTAAGGGAGCGTGGAATCTGAGGAACGGGGGACATCGGGATATCTAAATAAGTAACTCCCTCCATAGTGAGAGATACGTAATATTTTAGCAAATTTATAATAAGGAATAGGGGCAGCAGAGATTTTGTACAATTTAAGAAACATGCAAACAATGAAACGTTTTTCACAGTCAATAATTGCTACACTGATACTGAAGGACGGAAAACCTAATTTTTTTTAAGTTGCATTCTTCATAACCTGACATTTAAGGCCAATAAAAAGCATTTTATGCAACGTGTATTGTAGCAACTCACCCCTGACTCCTCTTTTTGTTCTAATAGTAAAATTAAGTATTTTTTTAGTTACATTAAATCTGTTTTCTCAACAATTCTAAAAATATCTCTACACCCTAATTACATCCCTCGCACGCACCGATTTTGTCCTGCTCCATTCCTTCCAATCGATGCCTCCTGACAAGACTTGGCGAATACATGATTCTAGAACGCCAATACCAATAACGTAGTTGTGCAAAGATGCTGTTGATTTTTCAATGCACCCAGGATGGAGTTAGCTTGCCATAATTGAATCAGCAGCAATAGAAATGAATTTCAAAGGAGAGGATACCAGGAGTTTGTTGTGGTTGAAGCACACCTCTTTCTTTAAGAACACTAGCATCAAAATTTCTGTTTTGTTGAACCAGCACGGAGAACATCAACGCGTCACATAAAAATGTGACAATTGCATCTCGCGAAAATGATTCATCTGGAACAGGATTCAAACCGGGATTCCTAAATTTGCATTCGATTGTTTTAGCCAACTAAACTAATTGGCTTCAAACCTGCCAGCTCCGAGGTGTCCTCTTGTATCATGAAAGCTTCTACCGAACGATTGCTGTTCATATAGACCTCCTAATTGAGGAAATAAACCATTCGGAGAAAACTAAATTTGCACTATTTCAGAGATTTAAATCTGTGGAA
This sequence comes from Hetaerina americana, assembly GCF_022747635.1. Taxonomy (NCBI): domain Eukaryota; kingdom Metazoa; phylum Arthropoda; class Insecta; order Odonata; family Calopterygidae; genus Hetaerina; species Hetaerina americana. Next base: position 79,042,175 of record NW_027287427.1, read on the forward strand.
AAGTGGAAATTTGTTTATCTTACAATGACAAACTTTTACTATATCTCCCCGGAATCTGTTCGGAAAATAACGTATCCAATCGCCACTTTTCAAAAATTGTGCGTATTTTACTATCTTTAATGAATACACTAGTCATAATGTAGGTCACCTACTTTTTCTCCCTGCTTACGCCATGGAATCGAAAGAGATTAATCGGAACCGCGGGGAGATCAATGACATGAACAGAGAGACCTCGAAGAAGGCAACAAGAAATTTTGATTGGTTATTGAAGAAATCAGGCCAAATCGTCTGCTTATGGGTTTTTGGCGTTGAACTGCATATGCTGAAGAAATCACCTGGTGCCAAAGTGAGCCATAAAGTGTGCAGAGTCATGAAACTCTCGTGCGATCTGCGGTAGATAGCAAGCACCCCGTGGCCCACGCTGAACCAAATGACTCATCATCAGTTCCAGTTCACTTCACACTGCGAATGCGCAAATACCTGAACCAGGACTTCCTACAGAAGTGGATTGGAGGAAGCCGACCGGGTGCGTGGCCTCCCGGTTTAAGGAACCAGAATAAGTTGGATTTTTTTACCTTTTGGCGTTGGATGAAATACCTTATTTAAGAATCACTGGTTGATTCCGAGGAATATTTTGTGGCAAGAGTCCACACTGCACTGGATCACATTTCCAAGCACACCTGGCGTGTTCCTTCGTGTTCACCAATCTTTCCATCTTCGCAGTACGCACTATATTCAAGATGGGGAAAAAATATCGAGCACTAGGTGTAATAACGGTGTGAAATTTATTCCCACCATTCTTTTCCCAAGTCCTTTCTTACATAAACGAATCTCTCTCCCATAGATTGCACAATCCCTACCTACCTTGCGGCGCTTTTATAAAGAGCTTTGATATTTTGTGGAGACTGTGAGTACCGGCGTGAGCTGGGACCACTTTACGAAAGCATATAAATAGAATTCCTATACCCTCTCAATTTTTTCAGAATCATTCTCTGTCAAAAATCAAAGTGTAAACGACATGTAATGGTTAAAGGAATTCGCCATATATGCCATCGCGGAAACTCATAGCTCACTCGACACTTTAACGTCTACATGAAAATACAACTTTGAATGCTGCATGTGAATACCATGAGCGATGCGGAGGATATGAAGTCACAAGCAGTGGTTATTCTGGGATGTAAATATGATGCCCCAATGCAACAGCGGTATGCGACCATTCAGGGTGAATATGATGCGCAATGAGACTTCAACAGGCGTCTCAACGCCACTGCGCTTTGAAAAGGAAGCCACGCCCCGATAGCACGTCCGATTTGAATGTCACGAGCAATATGAAATACAACGGCGCTGATTGAAACGATGGCCGCGCGTCGACAAGTCCACGATCTCCGATGCGCATCGCAATGCAATGCTCCTAATTGGAAATTGCATCGCCTTAGGCGGTATCCCAAAATCTGGAGCAAGTAGACGGTGAGGCGAGAGGGCCGAAGGGAGGAGGGGAGGGCAACTCTCGATGTTTTACGATGGAAATGAACTGTCATTTTTAAGAGCCTTCAACGGTGGGTTTGGGATGGCGGGAAGGGAGTGGGGGATCGAGGGGTGCAGGCGAGGTGGCGGCGGCGGCTGGTGCGGCCTCCTGATTGCGAGGTTCCCTTTGAAAGGGGCTGTGAAAGGGACGGCCGAGTCGGGGGCAGGGTGGGATGGGCGAGTGGGCGGCCTGGGGGCCGGAGGAGCAGCGTGATAGTGAGACGCAGGAAAATTGTGTGGGGGGAGTGGGTGGATGTGAGATGGTAGGGGGAGAAGAGAGACCGCTCTTTCAAGGGGCCGGTGCATCTTTTTGCAAGGAGACCTCGTTGCAAGGGCGATAACCCCGAAGATTCTGAGGAGCGCTGGGTGCAGCCTCTCTCTAAGCGAAGGTATTTGGTCGGAGGTGGTAGGGACCGAGGGAGAGGAGAATTCGCGAGAACCTTATCGTTTTTTTTTCCTCCTCGGACCTTGCACGACTGGGCTCCTTTTGCGGACGAAGTTTTAGTGGCGAAGGGAAGTAGGGAGGGCGGAGGGAGTTGGCGAGGGAGTGAATGTGGATGGGCCAAATGCTGTCGGAACGACATGCGTTCTTGTCGATCATTTAAGGAGTTTATTAAGCGGCGGGCTTCATTAGCTTTATCCACAGAAATGAACTCAGGAGATTTCTTTTTACGAGCACGCTGGATTTGTGGGGGATGAAATTGAATTTCTGCTCCGTCTCGGCCACCTCGTGGAGATATTAAGGGAGAGAGCGAAACCATTGCGAGCATACGGATCTAGAGGCAAGAAGGGAGAGCCCTGTTGAACGCGATTTCCAAATAAAAGGGGTAACTGTCTCTGTTTAACCCCGTATAAAAATTAGACCCCTGACGATGAAATAAAAAAAAATTTAAAGAGCCATGACCCTGTTTGGTTTTTATGAATTCTAACGGAAATTTCATGAACAAAACATGTTTTATCCATGTGAAGTCCGGGATCTCTCTCAAAATCAATTGAAAATGAAAATGGTGATGAGTTAAGTTGGTTAAATTGAGTTTAATTAGGTGACGTTTTAGTTAAATTACTCGTTCGTGTTAGTTATGTGTACTTGTTATGAGTTGAAAATTCGATTTTATCTATTTTATCATCAAACGAAAAACATTTTGCCGCGAATGTTTTTCTTTTTCCAGTTTTTTAGCAACAAATAGTAAGATTAGGAGAAATTTCTATTAAGGATTATTTATTATCAATATTGGGAAAAGAAAGTCCAATTATCAATTTAGCGTATTTTATTTTCAATTCCTACCATATTAAATGTTTAAAATCTTCCACATTTTAACTAAATCCAATATTCTCTTTAACCTCATTGTTCTTAACTTACAGAGAATACTGACATCCTATACTTTTCCAACCTATCCTTATTGTTCTGTACTGAGAAACCTCACCTCATATCGCTGCCTTTACTAAATTGTCTAATTCTAATACGAATTCTTGTATTTTTTTCTCCAACCAACTCACTTTCTCAGCAGTAAGACAAACCCATATCCATTGATTCTCCAGCTTCCTATAATGCTCCTAAATCTCGTAACTAACGATTCTTCCGAGTTATAAAAAGCTATATACTGTGTCAACTCCTACACTGAACGATCCCGTCATTAATTCGTTTCATTAGGGTCTCTTTAGATTATAAATTCCTCCAAACAAATTCCTAATTTTTCGGTTATTACTGATTCCTTATAAATAAAGTCACATACTTCAATTTATTCCATACTATTATAAATCTTTATTTAGCTTAATTAAAAGTAGACCTTACTTAAGTTTTATGCCACAGTAGTCGACGTGAAAACTGGTCCTATAATACATAAAATTGACCACCATTTACAAATGTATGCTTTTATTGAATTTATACCCGATTGCATGCTAACAAAACATTCTATTTCCGCTTTCAGCAAAGAGAAATATTCCTTAACTAAAAGTCTCTTTCTCCATGGACCACAAACTAAATTACTCTAGAAGTCGAATGTTTCCAATTAAAAAATTCAGGTTTAATTGGATATGGAAATAAGGATCCATCCGTTAATCTTTCAAGCACCACTCCAACTTACGCGCTGATTTCTCCAACGGGGAGGTCATGAGTTCAAGTCCCGACTCGGTATAGATGTTGCATTCCATCACGCTAATGTATATTCTATGTAAGAGTTGACTTCTGAGCCATCTCATTAACAACTACAAAGATAGATGTTCATTCTACGCATGCACCCCAAATAGTGTGTTATTAATTGATATTCTACCATAGGCGCCAGAGAGAATACCAGCTGAATTAAAACGTCACTCGGTTAATTTCCACTGTGATCCCCGTCACTGTAAGAGTTGCCTTTAAATGAATATCTGACTCAGTGTACAAAAAATACACTCGTCATCATTAATGACTTCCGCCATATCTCCTGTCTCAAGCCCCAAATCATGAATCATAAAGAGTAATAATTCTTATGGTCGGACATCCATCGATAAGCCATTGAGTTTGCAGAAACTGTCACCGGCCAGAACCTTTAACTTCCATCCCGAGTGCCCAATCGTGGGCAATCTCTACGCGGAAGATGCATGACATGAGGAAGTGGAAATGCACCGAATTCGATTTGCATATCGGTATTTATATTCATCCGCAAGATAAAGTAGCCGCGTCAATCTTGAAACAGCTTCTTCTCGTACAGGTGTGAGGAGGCCTCGCTTTTTCCCCCTCAGATCACTGCACGGGGCACAAGTTATATAACTCATCGTGCGCCGCTCTTCAAACGTGGTGTCTCGCTCCACCAGTTATTTTTCTTCTGAATGCAGACTTTAATCTTTCCCTCTGTTAATGACTGCCCAGCGTTTATTCATAATTCGCAACGCACATTATTTATCAGAGCAAAACGGTTAAATCGACAGAAATAAGGCAGGTTGCACTCTTGTGATTAACGTTCGACCATCTAGAGCTGAGGAGAGAACAATGGGGTTTGAATGGCCATGTGATCCTACAATCGATCACTTCTTTGTTTCAGTGTAGAGTTCATCTACTTGCCCAAATATGAATTGGACGTACTATATAAGACTTTAAAATATTAATTTATTTAGCATTAATCTGGAAACGGCGCTTTTGTACTTTTAAATCCGAATATTGACTTATATTAAATGATATTAATAACAATGTACACAATTACAAATACCCAAGACCTAGGTGGAGAAAAAAAACACATAGGTAAGAATCGATCCCGCGACCTTTGGCCTGGCAGACGAGGACGTAACCCCGTCGCCAATGGGTTTTCCAGTAATTCCGGTGAGCAAAAATTGGGATGAATCTTTAATGCAATTCCACTCACCTAACGTGATATTTAACTTGTTCTCTTTCGTCCTTAACATCACCGACGTGAAATAACTGTTTGCCATAACCTTCATACATTGGTTCAAATATCTGATTCTTGAAAAAGTATCATTGCAATAAGGAGAAGTTAGATGTGGACACATTAGTGAGAAAGGGAACATAACAACACTTAATAGACTTAATGAATGCACTTAATGCAAATGAAAACTGAGTAATTCAACGGCTCTGGGTTCACAAAACAAATTACTTGAAATCAACTCGCGGTAGAATACAAATCACTCCGATAATATAAAATTACTGAAGTACCAAAAAGGTAACGGTTATACTTAAAGGCTGGCAAATCAAAAGGCTCGTTCAATATTTAGGACTGATGAGGTCACCATCCATTACATAACGGAGACCTTAAGTCCATTTTTATCGATCTCTTATTGGTCTAATAGTTCCGGTCAAGAAAAACCCCATTAGAATAGTCTGGAAACGTCGTAGATAATTATATTAAAAATATACTTTTTGTAGCATATTTATATAGCCTAATTCTCTAATTAATTTAGGAATCGCAGGGATAAACTTTTTGATATCATATTCTCCAGTTATTATTCACCAAAAGTGGAATATTTTCAGCTATTTAAATTAAGCATACCCCATTATAACTCACAGTTGCATCTTTATTAACTAAAATTTTTAACTTTATTGCTTAATCAGGTGGATTATTTACATACTAATCAAACCAATAAATTAGAACTCATATTCTTCCAGGATTAATCTACTAAAGAAATACTAGTCAACTAGTTTGTATCTACACATTCACAATTTATAATTTAATTCCATTGACTTTACCCTGATAGCATAACAGAAATGGCCTTAATTACTGCATGTAGGTAGAATTAGATTAATTCTCTTCTTTTCTACGATTTAGGGAAGTTGAGGGTTCCTAGGGAGGTTGGAATGATTCTAAATCTAGATGACAACACTTTCTGTGAAATATGATAGGGCCATGCCTATGAAATGCAAGCCGGGTTCACTCGGATGACCACAAAATGAAACGTAAGACAGAGCTGTAGGGGAGTGGGGTTCCAATAATGAATCAATAAATTATCGCTCTGGGCAATCGAAAGTGCTCCGCCGAGGATATTAATCGAAAAGACGGATGAGAATTCGGAGCAGGCGATCGAGTAGAGATTTCAACGACAGGATGCTGCATCATGCAACAAGAACGGTGGTCACCAATCTAATCTTAAATAAGCTGTCATAATAGGAGATCATAATGGCAAAGGAGTTGAAAATAGTTTTTTTTACTAGAGGCAAAAATAGAATTACCTGCCTAATTCTTAAAATAAATACTCTAAAAATGAGTATTAGCGAGTCGTCCTAATCAGGTATATTTAAATACTTCATTGTGAGAGTAATTCACATTTTAAAAATTTCTTATGATATGATGAAGTACGTATATCCAATATCAGCGTCTGGTTGGCAAAACTTTTACCAATATTTTATCTAGACTCTCCTCCCAATGCAATTTTAGAAAAAAGAAAGTGTCGCTGTGATTGTAGCTACTGGATGTTTCCTGTAGGGAGAGAGAGTAAAACGAAATCTTTTTATATTCTTTATTAATTATTAACAGCAATCCACCAGTAAATGTACTTTTATATGCACTCAAGTATTGATCTTAATAAAATTCTAAGCCGACACTAAACACATCACCACCATACATTACATTGACTCATTCTTTAACTCGATATACTTTATAAAGTCCTTATTCAGTCTGACGAGCCTAATCTTTTCCTTTATCTCATGACTCAACATCTCAGACTATAAAGAAACTCCTTATCTAAGTTTTCAACAAAAGTTAGTTTTGAAAAGGCAGTCCTTAAAAGTTAAATTCTTGGTTGAAGCCAAAAATGTACGACAAGGATTATTATAAGGTATTATATTTCTCCATACTAGAATAAATAAAGTCCATTGGCCAGAGTTTTAAACGTTGATACGTTTATTCCTGAAGTAACTTACAATGCGTTAGATAAATTATGTTTTTCCGGTGGACGGTTATTACATTAATGCAGGCTCATTGGAAGTAACCAGTTCTCCTTTTATGGAATCACGAACCGGCAGATATCAGTGGTCACGTAAAGAAATACAGAAAACATGGATATAATTCAAGTCAATTATCACTGATTAATTGGTAGATTGAATAAAAACGGTGGAAGTAACATTTTTTTATGGGAAATGGGTGCTCTTAAAATCACTTGGCAACCGATAGCCAAGGCTGAAGGTTCTCTCCCCACCTTACAACATTGGGACATCAAATTATTTGTTCCGATACTTTTGACTGCTTCCTGATTTGTGCGTATCGTTTTACGCAAATAAATGCGCGTATCTACGTTGCAACGCTCATCCATTCACCCCCCCCCTCTCCAATTCTGAATTCTTACTTAAATTTTCTTTCAGGGGGCCCCTTACACGACCTGCCCCAATGCAACAATTAGGAACGAGGAATAGGTATTGTGAGTGAGTCCACGTGGTTGTCCTGGTGGTGGATTATTTTTTTCGTCACCAAACGCAGGGTGCTTTGCTTTTTGGGATTCGAGCATGTCCTCGGTCCGAATCTTTCACGTCGAGGATTGTGCCATCCTATATCTAGGATGGTCGCTGGTTCCTCGGTCAAGCTCATCACAGTCCTTTCGTAGGACAAAGTTGGCCTCAGGCTCACCATTGATTACCCTAAAAACCACTCAGTCTGCCTTCGTCGCATGTATCAGCCTTATCTCTCAGTATCGGTGTGACAGTGCGGTGTGACTGCTACCTACGTGAATTGATCCCAGACGTAGGATAGAGTCCCCTGAATTAATTACTATTTTATTACTTAACTTCTCGTCTGGCGTTGAAAACCTTCCAGCTTTTGAATTTTTGGGGTATTAGCGTGATTATAAAGAGCCATATTATCATTCTGCATGACTGGATCGAAATCGGTCAGACTAACATCAGGAATGCTCTCCATAAGAGTCGCCACTATGGTTTCCGGATTGCCGCGCCGCGTCCTTCCATTTTGATGAATCTAAAGCCAAAAAAATCCTTGTCCAGCCAAATGGAACAACAAACGAGAGCATTTCAAAAGCCACAATGCCATATCTACATCCCCGCAAAAGCCTTCTTCGGGAACCATTGAGGAATTCTTAGCTTTGGATGATATATACAAGACCTAAAATAACGCTCAAAGAATAAAAAGGAATATAGTTAAAATAATATTTAATGGAGTTTCCAACAAATACTGATTTACATAAACGCTAGAGATATATTAACAGCTATGGAAAAGAGAACCAGAGAAAATTAACCGGTACCAAATGAATTAAGCAAAGGGGAATGGAAACATTTTTGACTCTATTTTTACAGAAACCCTATTGATATAAAATTGCCTTGAAATTATTCGCGGTAATCATGCCATTGAATGATGTCATTTGGAATGAAAATTGAATGCAGCATTTCTTCGTATATTCTGTTCAAACGTTTAGGAATTGCAATTAGGCATTTTTTAATTTATGAAAATAATAAGACTCTACGTCCATTCGAAACGACTTGAAACGGCATCCTCTAGTTAGGTCGGGAGCAATAAATTAGGGTCGCGGGAAAATATACGTACGTTTATGCAGCGTATAAATAAAAACTTCAATGAAATCGCATCTTTTATTTCTTCAAAATGGCAACGGAGAGCGAGATTATTCTTTCTAATCTTTGATCATAAATAACTGTCCTCAATAACCTCATTATTTTGTTTCGAAATCTCGGTTTGAATCTGCAGGATTGCAAAATATAGTTTACTTTTCTAAAATTTAATATAAATCGCAGCACCCCGTACATTAGGGCTTTATCGATGAAAATGGAGTCTTGATTATATTTTTTGACCCTCTCTCAGTTCAAAAAATTCTTGAGGTAAGTCTCGAAGTCAATTAACAATCTCTGCCGAAAATCACCTCTTAATACCCACCAATTGTCGGCTGAATATTCCCCATCCACCTACCCTCCGGCAAGAGGCTGTGCTTCCCTCGGTAGAAGATTACTCCCTAAGTGTCCGAGGCACGTTCTTTGAATTATAAAGCGACGGTGCGGCGGAAGGCCGGCGGACAGGAGCAGCCACCCCAAGCGACCCGGCCCACTCGATACCCGCGCCGTGGGGCTAATTCCATTACAAACGCGAAGAGCATATGCTAATGGCATTCCCTCAGATGCATGCATATCCACTCTCAGCCTGAATATTAAAACTGGCAGCATGAGGTAGAGCTCGGAAACGAACGCAAAAAGTTCGTAAATGCAATCGGCAAGTTGTGCCGGGAGTGTAATAAGCAAGTGCTACTCTTCTCTCTCTCGCAAAAAAAAATAGAACACGGCTTTTGTTTCATGGCACGCTGGGAAATGTAGCCAGCCTCGTGTTTATTTGCTGCAAAACCATGAATATGCAAAAGGCATGCAGACCCCAATTCTCCTCATGTGCGGCTTATTTTTTACCAGTTAAGCATCGCTATCATTAAAAAAAACAATTAAATATTGGTAAAACACTGCATTTTTTAAAGAGAGTGTTTTTTCACTCAACCGTTGTCATTATTTGAACCGCTCGATGGATTAAGTAAATGATCTTTTCTAAAAATATTTCTGCGAATCCTCAAATTTTTTAATGGTGAACCTCGGGGTTTTTTTTTAAATTTCAAACCACAGTAATAGAGTAAATGAGACCATTAAGATGAGTTTTGCGATCATCCATCAGGCATAATTTCCCCCGAAAGAATATTTTAATTTTATGGCTCCAAATGAATGCCAAAATGACTATATCTCCTCCCAGTCTTAAATTTTTAATAGTTTACCAACCACCTTTCAAATAGTGGTATGTAGTGTGAATCAGTGCCCGCTGGCTGGTTGAAACACGTGCCTCGTTAGAATTAGTAACTACCTTTAATCAAAAAAGGTGTTCCCTTCTGCCGGCCTCATGGACCTGAGGATATTACCGATTTCTTAACGGTGAACACATTGGTAATATCACAGAAGGAATAATTTATTCAATCATTAAAAGCATTGAAATTCTATATTGACTGTAGTAGTTATTATAATACTCCTGTTAGTGATACTCAGCGATTTATGCATCCTTTTGAAATAAGGGTAAGCTCGTACTTATTTGAAGCTAGTATACCTTAGGTTTGTTATTTCTCAGTTGTAATATTCCTGTTAGGGCAACTCTCAGCGGTCTAACTCAGTGATTTGTCTATCCTTTCGAAACAAGGGGTTAGCTCTTAATTATATGAAGCTAGATTACCTTATGCTGGTAATTTCTCAGTGTTAAATATATATGTATATATATATATATATATATATATGTATATATATATATATGATATATTTTTAATACATGATATTATATATATATATGGTATATATACATATATATACATGATATATATACTTATTCCAAACAAGTGTGATTATTTGTTAAAGGGATAGATAAATAATCAAGGAGTTATTCTTCTTTCGCACACCTTGAGAATCCACAGAGGAAAATACCAACAAATTAAACTTGATCTATCAATCGCTGACTTCCTTCTTCGCCCTCTTTCGTGGCTGGTGTCCGGACATACGTACACGTGTGACTCGCCCTTAAAGTATCTTGCATTCTATTGCTAAATGCACACGTAGACTATTACTGCTCAGTTTTACATCACAAAAAATAAAATAACAATTTGATCATATTTTAAGCCGATGGATAATACTAGACGCACAAGCAATATTATCACAGACTAATATTATAAAATAAACACTGAATCATGCATTAAAATCTGTATCCCACTCTAATTGAAAGCGTACTAAATTAAGGAAATCCCCAATATTAACTTCCCAATACATTGCATACATAAGTTGTTCCACACTACGCATACGAGCTATTTATTTTTAGAAAAGGAGCAATTAAAATACTAAATAGTCCAACGAGGGGGAATGGTTTAAATTCTAAACGCAGTCTGACGTCGGAACATCTCACTAGTTTCCGTAGAGAACATTCTTTTCCTTGAAAGTAAATCAGAACAGAGGAATAAATAATATTCGAGAAAACTTAGGGCCAAGGAAAAGGATTAATCAAAAATAAATCCGTATGCAAGCCACTCATAATTTCGCCGTAGCCTACGCACCTTCCAGAAAATGTCAGCTATGCTAGCATAGCACCGCGTCTTCCGGTCTCTTCTAAGGCGAACAAATGATGAGAACACGTTGTGCACTCTTTCTTCATTGTAGTACACCTCATGCGTACCTCGTACCTATGTACATTTCAATGTGAATAGAGACTACCTTCCTTCCCTAAAAGAGTTTTGTCCTCCGTACTTCATATCGTTATTCGTGCCACCCCTTCCCGCACCCTCCCTCAACCCTCGCCATCCGCCTCCTCCGCTTCAATTCAAGAGAAGGGACTCGACCCCTGCTTATCGCCACATCTCCCGGGGACTGTCTATTCCCTAAGACCAGAGCTCGCCTATAATTTCCTCCTTGGCCACTACTATCTCTATCACCCACGAATATCCAATACCCCACTCAATCGCCAGGGCAGTTCATGTTTCATTCCGTAGTCCGCCCATCCTCCTATCTCCGTCCCATCAAAATATAGACCGAGGCTTCCCGTATGAACACCCTTTTCCGAGTCCAAGAGGCAACTGTATGTTTGTATCCCATTCGCCACAGATTTAGCTTAGCAGCCCCACGCTCATCTCGACGTGAATAGAGACGTTTGCGACGCCCAACGTCATCTCCGTGATAGCGCAGAGGGAACCGCCGGCATAATTTTATGTTCCATTCCGTCTCATATGGATCCCGCGACTCATGATGAATATCGTATTACGCATTATGGTAAAACGCAGGAAGAAAAATTTACGAATTTAAACTCACATCCGCATTTCGATAACAATCTTGGGTACATTTCCAACAATGCGCTGTCAGTGTGTCCTCATAAAAACCCTCCCATATTCGCATCCTTCCCTCCCTCCCAGCGTCACAATATTTTTTTTTCCTGGAGTGTCCAATAAAGAGAGAATCATTGAGGTAGAGAAGGACGAGGGGAGGCGGGGGGAAGGTTCGGACTTCTCGCTGTGGCACTAGTTTCAAGGGGTTTTTGAAAGTCTTCACATGACAGTTAACCCTTCAACATTCCAACATTTGGTACATTTAGATATGCTCCATCTAATTGCGATTCGAATATAAACAAATTGCAATTATCTCACAGTTCAGAGCGGAACTAAGAGCAGTTAATAAGATTCAGAGAAAATTCTCTTGGCCTAAGAGATTGATTTTCTTTTAAAGTGAATTAAATATAGTGGCGTAACCTCTTTGCATGTAGACAATTTTTATCTTTGAAATTCGAAGTCCGATATTAAGAAAGCAAAGTTATAGGGACTACTGCCCAAGAGTGTGAAGTCTGACCACCCTTGCCCTTGCTCACCAATATGATGTTGGAAAAGGTCTTTTTAATTATGTCAGAAGAGTTCCTAACCGGAGAATATGAATAGAAATGAAGGAATGTTCTTGAGAAGTCCATTATTCACGCATATTAGTAGTCAGATGTTAATTCTAAAGCTAATCAAAGATCATTACTAAAATATAGGTTCATTCATGGCACAGAACTCATTTCCTCGAGTTGCATGCCAAATCTGTTAAGAATGTGGCTGCGGCTGTGGAAGAATACTGGCATTTAAAAATTCTTCCGTTTCAAATACTATGAAAATGTGATACGAGATCTGGTTCTATATCATTAAGATATCATACTGTACTTGTTCTACAGAGAACTCAATCCAGGTACGATTCCACGCATAGGTATAACAATTATGCCTACAGACTAATGGTGCCCTTTTCGCGACCTGTTTGAATGACTTCGTAAGATGGAATAAAGGTTTGAACACTGTGAAAGGAGTTTTCAAGATATACACTATTACTACTTATATCCTCAAAATACATAATATAATGCACTAGTTTAGGGTTTTAAAAATTTACTCGTAGTTGAATGGCCATAAAAACTGTATGAACAAATTTATTATAATATCAACATAATTTCTCGATTCGCGAGTGGACGAATCTACAATGTCATTTCATAATCCTAAGTTCTTCAAGAATAATTTGAATGATCAATATCCTCCAAGGACACCCACTCCGGGCGCCGCCTTCCAGAAGTCGTAAGAGGCGTGGAATACCAACTGGTAGCGGTGTGTGGACGCATAAAATGGTGCTACTTCAAAGACTTTGGAGTAAATGTGTCAATGCTGGCAAAAAAGTTTTTTTAATCGACCGAGTCCTACTACTTTGGGGACAGACCTCGTAATCTTATCTATTTTTCTATGCTATAAATTTAAATTATTATATACTTTCGGGGACACGATGGTCTAGCGGGTATAGCGTTGGACCAGTGACCGCAGGGCCCGGGTTCGGTTCCCGGGTACGCCTATGAGCACTTTCAATTTCATCCAAGATGTGTGATTTTTCGGGTACCAGATCTTCCTGGGTAGCCACAGGGCGGCACAGGGAATAAGGAACTGGCCCCCCTACCCTGATGTAACTTCATACGCCGTTGGCCTAGTTGAGCTCCATCCTATCCTAACAAACCAACATTAGGGTTGATAACTGTGACTTTTTCCCCGCGTAATTCTTGATATTTCCAAAACAAAAGAGGAAATAACAAAAATATACTCACCCTTACAAACTAAAAATATATCTACGTACATAGACAAACGATATCGCACCACACATAGGAGTTTTGAAGTTACTGCCGTTACAATTTTGCTTACTCAAATCTTGAAGAATCCAATGAAATAACGAAGAACTAAGCAGAGCACTCTAAGTTCTCCTTACGACCAAGCAATAAAATAATTACTAGTGTCCTCATTCGAAATTCAAGTGAATGCCTTTTTTTCTCCACGGACGACTCGGCTCCCGATTTCTTACTCCACGGTCACTTCCCCAAATACCCAAGGGCCGATTCAACCAAGTCCCACCCACCGCCCCATCCCTCCCCCCTCTCACTGTCCGGCTATCCCCTCACGGCGGCATTCACCCTCTGAAAACCTTCCCGCGGGCCGGCGTCGCCGCTCCGCCCCGCGGGACTACCCTTATCTCAGTCTTGCATCCCCATTAACCGCCCCGCCGACCCCACTTCCCCCCATCAGACCCCGCCGCGGCCTCAGCTGCATGCCAGGCAGGCGACCCGTCGGCGAGGCAGGAAGGAATCCTCCCGACCAGATAGAGGTGTGCTGTTGGTGAAGCCCCCGGGAGCTTCGAAACCTCACGCGCAAAGAGCGCATCTTCCCCGTACATGCATCCGTATTTACGTGTGCCGGCGCGCTTAAATTTATATAAAATACACCCGTGGGTGAAGATGGAAATGAGGCCAATGTGGGGGGAGGGGGTAAGTATCCGAGGGGGTTTATGCTTAAGTGAAAAGGTTGTCACGGAGGTGGGGTGAAGTGGTTGCTTGCGTAGGTACGCGCTGCGCGCGGGTGCAGGCGGAATGAACGGGGCGCACCTTTCGTAATAAATTTAACCAACGCAGCAGCTCCTTTTCCGGTTTTCCTTTATTTTTATCACATGAAAAAATGTTCCCATCATTCAACGTGATTTTCCGGCCGCTTCGTGCATGACGCGTAAAGGAGAGAAAAGTAAGTGCTTAGCCCTGGAGCCAGAGCGAAGGGAGGCCGATAGGTACGCGTCCTTGGTGGTGGCTACGGGGGGGGGGGGACAGGAACAAGGGCCAAGGTTAACCGATTGGCTAGGCTATATTCGAATATGAACATTGTTTCGATGTAAATTGACATTGCAAAAGCGACGACATATCGTCACCTAGATGTAAGATGACCATGTAATTTTACACCCCTAATCGTATTAAATCATTTTGCGTTTCTGAAAGAAAGTAAATAAAAATACGAAATTGCTTGTCTTTTCCCCTTTCTAACCAATTCTTATTGCCCTTCGAATTAGTATGGCAAAAATCGAATTTTCCCCACTCAGCTTGGTAAAACGCTGGCATAAATTTTACAAGAACATTCACAGGGTAAAGTAAATTAATGAATGAATCGACTCTGGATGAATTAACTAGTTAACTATAAATGGATGAACTAATGAAGAATTCTGCCCAAGTTTAAAGTTCATTGGATTTGTTAGCCATGGAATGAGGCATGGTAACCGAAGAAAAATACGCTCTCATCTTTAGATTGGCCTATCCACTCTGCTCTTTTCTTTCATATGCGATATACGTAGCATTATCAAAAGAGGAAACAATGAGAAAAACAAATGAGAACTTTTCCACATATTTAAATTGGTGTAAAAATTTAAATTTGTTTTTTTCTCATAAAGACGAACTTCCACTAAATCTCGCCTGAACCTATTGAATAAAAGAGGAAATGAATGAGTCAACAAGTGAATACACATAATCAACGAAGGAATTTACGACGATTCCTGAAAATGTTTTATGATATCTATGGCCATTAACTGGATTCCTTCAAAGTAATACCACAATATCAATTTACTTACCATCAATAATTATCATTATTACCATTAATTCATATGATAACATACGTCATTAAAACATTCAAAACTTTTAAGGGTGTTCACAAGGTTTTGTTCAATTAGCGTATTTTAAACTTAACTCTATAGTTGAGCTCTTTTACTCACTCAACATTTTGGAATCAACTCTTCCCACCATATTATTTCTATGACAAAAAACACATCCTTAAAATCTATGAACTAAACAGAAGGAATATTTCCCTGCACATAGTTCAAAAACCAGTCTATTTTTACAGTTTATTAAATATTTTTAGCAGAAAATAACGTGATAACTGTAGTGCAATATTTTCATTTTTAATATGTACTCTTATGAATCGAATTTTTGAACAGGGACATAATGGTATGAAGAAAATTTATTTTTCACCAAAAGTTTCGAAGAACATACCAGTCAAGGCGAATGATTTTTACACTCTGAAACTGTTGCATGGTAGAGCACATTTAGCGAATGACTCCGTTAAAAGTTACTGCCACCGTATTTCCCGCAGTTTCTTGTAATTCGATCAATATCTTTATCAACAATATACAAATGTAATGATCGATTTTTGGCACAGTTTTTATTAGATGTTTATTAGATAAAGACCTATTTATTAGATTTTTTTAGGTATTTTTTATATAGTTACAAAAGTTGTCATCACTTCAGTACATTGTTCTGGGCAAGCTCTGACTGCGAAGCACAGAGTACAAATGTAGCCTTAATGTACTATTTAACCGAAACCCTTGGTTGAGTGCAACCAGGAAAAGGTATCTTCAGAAAAGAGATATTTTCCCCTCCGAACACTCTTCTTTGATTCTCTAACTCTTATTTTATTTTCCTTCCCTCGCAAAAGACCCTGAGTAAGATGTTTTGGATAGCTTTGTTCGTGCTCAGTTGCATTCGTATTATAGGTGGTAGCTAATTCAATTCATCAATTCACTTTCCCGCAACCCAAGCAGCGGGTAACGAAAGGACGCATTTTTGGGTCGCGGAGGCTGCGGCCCAGGTGCCCACTTGGGCTCCATTTCCACTTCCGCCTGGTCCTCCATTCTTCCCCTTCCCTCTAAGGGAATACACAAGGGGGAGGGGGATGAATAAGTATGCAGTGTAGTACACTTGGCAGTTGGACATCGACAAAAAGATGACGGTTTCCATTTTTAAATTTCAAAATAAAAGATGAAATGAACAAGTACCAGATATCACGTAAATTATTGCTTAAAAAGACTTACGCACCAATTTGAAATATTTTATTGACACGATCACGCAGTAGCTGAATGTGTGTAGAGTGTAGTACCTGTCCACCGCATTTGTCACGCCTGACTTATGTTAAGAATTTATTTTTACAATTTCTATTATTTAACGTTATTATAACCTAACGATTGATGCTGCCATACAAAAATTCATTTTCTTAAAAAACTCCCTTCAAAAAAAAATTGATTCAAATCCCCATCCATTGACTTGCACAATATTTAAAGAAAAAACAAACATATCACGGAACATCTAAGAGTCACATGAACTCAAAATGGATTCGAATGTTTAGTACCACGACCCCAAAGAGATTTCCAAATCTTTCAGAAAATCTAAATGAATTTTTCATTAAAAAGTGAACATATAAACATATAACAAATGTTACTTCATGTAATAAAAATGATATCCTCATAAGCAATTCTGTAAATCATGATGTATATTTGTGTTCCTGAGTAAAATTAAAATTTCTAAAACGCTTTTTGCCACGTTCTTTCTCCCACATTGTGCCGTAATGTTCAATTCATTTATTTTAATTAATTAATTACGGCTACTATTATTTTTTAGGTATCACGCCGGTAGAGGTAGTTTTTAGAAGAACTAAGCCCATACAATTGCAAAAAATTCAATTACTTGCCTCTACCAACAAAAAACACAACCTGACATCGGACACTGCAGTGAGATCATCCTCGATTCCATACACTTCTTTCCTACCTTCCTTCCGTCCAACACGCTTATACTATTCCTGCTCTATTATCTTTGTGTAGCATTCTCCCCTTATCACAGTCTTCAACATCCCATTCCCAATCAAAATGCTCTTAATCCATCATCTTTTCTGCCACCTATGGATTTATCCCAGCAATCATCTCTCCTCCCCCAAATTATGAGAATCCCCCGCATCGTACCTAGCACTTCCTCGTTTATTATTCTTTCAGTCCATTTCAATTCTTCCATCCATATCAACACCCACATTTCAAAATCCTCCAATCTATGTCAACATCCTAATACAATAATAATGTTTCCGCACCGAACACAATCAAAACCTCTTAACCTCCTTACTTATCGTCCTTGATATCAATTCACTCCTCATTGTGAAGACTTCATTGCCTAACGCAATTCTTTTCCCAACTACTTTGCCCTTTTTGGTCCAGAACACTTACAAAATAAGTAAACTGTTCCACCAGCTCAAGTTTACAAACGTAAAAATAAGCTTTCAAACGCGAAATACTCGCACGAACTCCCATTCTAATATTTAACTCAGCCATTCTCTTCCTCTTCTTTGTTGTGTTAACATACATTTTTATTCCATACCTATCCCACTGGCTTTTAAATGCACTCGGCAATGTTTTCAAACCCTTGTTTGACTAGAAAATTAATGCTGGATCATGACTTATGCATATCAATGTTTTCAAATATTTTGGTAAGGTACTTTTAGTTTTTCCGAATGAAAGAAACGAATCAGAAAAAATTCTAGTGAAACTGAGCCATGGAGAAAAAGGCATCTCGGGTAATGCGAGTATCAAGTATGCACGTGGAAGTGTCATTTTATGTAATTATAGCTAATAAATAACCGAAATGTCTGGATAAAATTGTTTCTGGATATTAATTGACCCTTATGTTCATACTTTTGTAATTAAAGCTTTTAATATTAATTTGTTTTGTATCGGAAAACCGTAGATTTAATTAACTCGCATAATGGAGAAGATACAGGCTAACAGTGTGATTAAGTTCCTTCATTTGAAAGGTTACAGTGCCTGGCGAATCCACAAAGAAATGATGGCTGTTTATGGAGCTGATTGCTTTTCATATGACACAGTTATGAGATGGAAGAGGAATTTTCACACTGGCCACATGCCCCTCACAGACGACCAAAGACGTGGAACACCATCACTCCTGCCACAGTGAAGAAAGTGGAGGACTTTCTCCGATTAGACCGAATAGAAACCATCCACATTTTCGTAAATGAGACTGGTCTTAGCTATGGCAGTGCCTGGAAAATTATTCACGAAGAAATTTACTTGTCAAAGAGGTCAGTACGCTGGGTTTCACGACTACTGACTCCTTTTCAGAAGCAAACAATGGCGCGATCGGCAATCAAATGTGATGTGATTTTGATACTTTACCATATCCGCCCCATTTTCCCGATCTCGCCTCAAGAGGACTTTAATTCCCAGGTGAAGCAGCGCGGGGTTTAGGGATATAGCAAAACAAATGACATCATTCAAGAGGTTGGACAATGGTTTTGGACGCAATCTGCAGTATGCTACAATAACGGCCATTGAAAGATTAAGAAACAGTCGGCGAAATGTATAGCTCCGGATGATGACAAAGTAAAGAAGTCTAAAGAATAAAAAATAAAAATTAAGTTTCTATATCCATTATTTTTATTCATAACTGTAAGTTTACGATACCTCCTCGTGTACCTATTTTTAGAGAGGTGAAGCAGTCAAAGTGGCCGAGAGAGAGAGGGAGGGAGGGAAGAGGGGACTAAGAGAAGGTATCAGAGAGGGGGAAGAGGAGGGGTCAAAGGGAGGCACCCTTCCCGGGAGAGGACCGAAATGGTGGAGGATGATTTAGCCGACTGCTTGATGGGTAGAGGTACGGATAAGCTACGGAAAGGCGGGAGAAGGGGAGCGACTGGGGACGGTAACGACGGGGTGGGGATAGCCGCACCGAATGAAGTGGCCGCGACTTCTCCGGGGAGTCCATCGGTGTGTCGTCTGAGGAAATGGGACCGGAATGAGGGTTGAAACGGCCGCCCGGTTCGCGGGCAAAGGTCGAATAAATCGAAGGATTTTCCTGACCGCCGCCACCCTCCCCCCCCCTCGCACTCTTTCGTCCCGCCATTTATGAAGATTAGCGTCTTGAGGATGAGGCCGACCCGCCTTGCTCCCCTTCGCCCGCTGAGCCGAAGCCATTCACTACGGACACAATCCCGAACAAGGAGCGCGGTTTTAAATATGACGTACTTAGTAGCGTATTCTCGTACATTCTTGGGGATGCCGACAAGGGCACCAAGGTGTATCCAAACACGTTACGTCTCACCGGGGCGCATAAATAACCCCCCCCTTTCACCCAACGAGTCACGCGGTCCGAAGACTCGCGCCTAGAATACCTGGCGCCTGAAGCGCGGGATATACGTAGTGGGACGTTTACGATACGACCTCTTATGCCTCCCATCTAGTAGGGTAACACCTCAATCAGATTCTCTTGCCATTTACTCGTATCATACTGCCGTTAATAACCATGAATACTTCCTCTCCCAGCCATAAATTTTCTCTCCTCTTGGGGTTTATTAAAGCGAAGTTATGGAATTGTGATTTTTCTCATTTTTTACTGTAAATTTGGGCAAAAATCATTCCACGCAGGTGCGCCACTTTAAAATTTCAAATTAATATCCGCAAGAACCTTCATTTGGGAAAGAAAAATCGTGGCATCACAGTAATTAGCTTTAACATCAGGTTTAGAAATCAATAACTTTTGTGAAAAGAAATTTTTTAGCTGATAATTTCTTTAAACTTATAGATATTTAAATACTGAAATACGTCCTTAAATAAATACTGAAATCAATCCTGAAATAACTACTGAAGTAAATACTGAAAATGTATTATTAACTCCATCGTACTACGGTAGAAGTGATGATATTGATAATATTTTGAGAGCCCTGGTTTTCAAACCAGTACTGTCAAAATAAATATTTAGGAGAATAATAGTGTTCAAAAATACGTCTAAAAGGATATCTGTCGGCTAAAATTTATTTAAATCAAATATTAAGTAAATATTTTCAATATAATAATGTTATTAGATAAATATATTTGTTTGTTCTATTCCATTATTCAAGTTAATATCGCCTAAATGTTAAAAAACTATTTCCTCATGCATGCGTTGTTTTCGATAGCATTTGCGAGATAACGTACTGCATATCCGATATTCGAACGCTCTCCTGCCACGCACACAAGTGGACACCAGAACTAAGATCTGCCTCGACCTCGCACGAACTGGCTAATACAGGAGTGCTACAAAAAATGCTCCAAAGATTAAAAAGCCGAAGGAAGAATTCCCATAACTGTAAATTCAAAATTATGAGTACGACTCCTTTAGCCATGTAGGAACTATTTTGGATGTTGATTTTGTACTACTATTTGCATGACTCCTTTATTAGGACACCCTATTCATCTATAAATAGGTTTCTATTCTATATACGGCTGGGTAATTTCTTTTCTCTCCTTAGTATATGTGATTCCTTATCAAACCGTGTCCTTTGAACTAGAATGTCCGAACGGACTTTAACCTGTCTTGATTCCTCAGTCGCGAGATAGTCGTTACGTTTCTCTTTTGGTCACTGATAAATATAAATAAATCTAACTATAGATAAATATGCTGTAAATCTTTTCCGACGCGAACATGAGTAAAACTTTAACTAATAATGTAGCAATTTTAAGTGTATGATTAACCCTCTACTGTGGTGTGAAGATTGATAGTACGGGTTTGAAATTGTAGGGCATCGAATTCCGCTTTCCGGGAACTTGGCTTTGCTTTATGCGTCCCCAGGCACTCTGCTGGTTGACATCTGCACTGATGGTTGACACAATCCTGAATGGCCTGAAACCCATTTGGAATCCTCCATAAACCACTTTCTTAATCACTTAATATTTTTATACATTTATTGTACATTGGCAATAACCGTAACATTATGCAACCTAGATCAATGGTACAATTACAAAATATCCCGCCAGCCACCGCAGGGGTGTGTGGCGGGGGGGTGTTAGGTCACCACCCGTTAAAGAGAATAAAACCACATTCAAAACCAACAAATTTATACAAATGTACCCCCACAGAGGCGTATATATTCATGCAATTTTTTTTACTTTTTTCAAAGATCGTATTAATATGTCGAGAATATAGGGTGCGGCAACATAACTTCCTTTTTTGTAAGCCAACACTCCTTTGAAAAAGGAAGTTATTTTGCCCCACCCTGTATCTACCTGTAATTAGGGGTCTTTGCTCAGTACCTCAACCAGTATCAGTCCATTCAAATTTTTCATAGATCAAAAACAACTCTAAGTTAAGACACCCCATCTTTCGAACGATAAATACAATTATGCGGAGTTTAGCACGACTTTCGTGAAAGACCTAGATCTATTAGGATTTCCCTCAATCTTCTAGTGTATATAATCTTCGGAGGAGCGATCCGTATCAACCACCGTGAGGGTGTGTGGCAGGGGGTAAATACTTTACAGGCATGCAACATAAACACTTGAGTTCGTCTTACAATATCCACGTAAATGTTATGTTGATAATATATTTGTGATTTGTCGTCACGAGGGCAGCTGGACAATATACTGATCCTCATTCCAAATTAAGGTAATTTGATTGTGCTGATCACAAGCTTCATCTACTGTCCATGATAAATTTATTTTTGGAGAATCTTCACATTCCCTGAACTTTCACAATTTTTAAGGGATCTTTATATGTATTTCTTCCTCGGGTTCCTTTACTACAGCAACTACATTCTACTTTATTTGAATGCAATGCTGCATATTTTAGGTAGTTTTCCGTTGCCTTCCACATGGCAGTACTGTGGCCGTACCGTAAACTTCACTCTCGCCGGCAACTGTAGCACCGATGGCGCGCCAACCCACTCGGTAGCTTTTTAGTAAGTCTACACCAAGGCCGAAATTCCATTTTTTTCCTCGCATTGAAAAATTACCTCGTTCCGATAAACCTTTAAAAACCTTTTTCCAAGCTGAAAAATTTTCGCCAGTCACGGGGCTCGAACCACCGACCTTCGGTTCCACAGACACGCTACCTCTGTGCCACAGCCCCCATTCACGTACCTTTATCATTAGTAAAAAAAAACATAAAACTTGGATTGATTGTTAAGTTTTCTATCAAACGATGATCAAAAACAATTGGCATAACATTTGACATCCTTATCGAACCCTATTTTGGTACATATACCACCACTCGAGCGTATATTTACGCGACAAGAAGCAAGCCTAATCCATACTCTATACAATGCCACGGATTAGTAAGTTATAATCCTGCCCTAGGTGTGTGCCCACAATCTATAAGGCATCGACATTTTATGATACTGCGTGTTATGAGGTACCAACCATCAATCTCATAAAAGACAACTGTTTTAAATTTAAGTCGAAAGTTCCAGTAAAAATCCCAGCGTTAATTTTCCCAAACCCTAAAATCGGTGCTCTAATTATATTGGAATTGATCCCTAACCGTCGAATGCAGGATTCAGGGGCAGAGAACTATTGGTTCACGGTATCAATCAACAACTTTATGGCATGAGCATTACCTTTGGCATTCTACGCACGCGGGTGCTCTAGCGGCGGCAAACTACGGAGCCCAACGTCTAGCACAAGTTTGAAAAGATGTTACTTCGTCAACTGGGTTTGCAACGGAATTTACAGAGTTCCTCGATTGTGAGCATCACTGCTCGGTACAAATTGCAATTGTAATTTGGCCACAATTTCTACAAAAGAGCCAAGCTATTGCAAAAGCATTATCATATAATTAAAATCCAAATATCGCAATTAAAAATTGATAATTTCAAAAATGTCTTCCCTTTCTCCATAAGATGGGGCAACAGATAATTCATACGTGATTTTTTTAACTTTTAACCCTACGCGCAGATGGTCGAATTTGTTGTTTTTCTGAGCGTTTGGCCAGCCAAACATTTCTTCAGAATTCTTATTTCCATCCGGCAATTCCAGATAGCTTCCAGAATCCTAGCTTCCTCATTCAAAAGTTCTATAAATTTCGCAAATAAGGCATAACAAAATCCAACGCAATCTTTTCTCCGCGTTACGAAGTTCGACGAAATAAAAATACATTGCGACCGACCAACCTTTTGTATTATGTTCCCTAGAGCTCAAAACTAATCCTGTAAGAGCCACTTTATTGTGTTCCCAAACTATCCCAATCAACTAAAGGCTTAATCCCGCGATGAATCAGGTGGGGACAAAAGAAAGTCCTCCACATTTTAAAAATTTGTACAAAACCTTCACCACGTCACCGAAAGGAGCGTTTTTATGAACGGCAGATTGCTAGATATCATTAAAATACATGCTACTACATTATATTACCCGAAAACTGTCGAATCTGGCCAAGGGAAATCGATCGCAGAGGAGCAATTACCCTCCGTGGCAGTATGATGCGTCGATGACCTCGAGAGGGTCTCCAACTCGGGAAAGTCCATGAGGATAAATACATTTCTTTTATAGTACATCGCGTTTAAGTCTGCTGTCGAATCCCACAACTCCTTATCCTTTCCAAATGGAGATAATTGCTTCGCATGTAATGTAGCTGACGTAGTGGCTCACGCATTCAAATCCTCCAAAACATTATCTTAAGTTTCTGTAATGGCACGTGACAAATTCTTTTCTATCGCACCACTCTTCTTCTTCGAAAAGGTTTTCACGACATAAGCAATCCATTGCATTTTTGCTAACAGGGATGCGATATAGAATTCTAAGTCGTCTATTACCGACACTTTCAATATCCTCCAAACGTACAACAAGGATCAAACAACCTATGCAACCATAAAAGAAAGTACTGACCTCGAATACAATCCGGTACGAAGGACAACATAGTCACATCCAAATGCGATTTATTTATGATTTAAGTGAGTTATAATTTTTTAATGTATTAACGATCGTTGAACTACGACCGGACAGTAATTGAAAGGATCTCTCTTGCACGCCAAATGTAATCCCCGGTGCCCCTCGGTGACGTGCGATGTGGGTTCAGCTCCCCCAGAAAGGCCTTGAACCACGCAAACGCTCCTGGGCTGGCACGATCGTCAGTATTCGTCCGAACCAAACGACTTTAATAAATACACTAACCTAGGCCAAGACTCTTTCACTACGCTTTCACTCACAACCACGGTCAATCACAAAACTACTCCGAGAAAACGGCTAGCGACATCACCAAGTGATGGCGAGGCTTAACAACTAGAAATGAAAACTGAACATCCCCTACAACAATTAAACGCATTTTTTACTGTAATTGGCATCCTTTTTGATTAATTAATACACTAATACGATTTTGATGAAAATTAAATTTCCTTAGTACAATATATTGTCCTTTAGCTTAGATCAAGAAATAACATTACCTGCATTATTTATGTTTTAACTTTTACAGGGCATCGGTATACGTGTCTTTATATCATGAACCCCTACTAGACGGTGATAAATACATTTGTCTTGACTTGGGGCTCAAAGCACGACTCATCCATGAGTACCGGAGTGCTTGCGTCAGCTTAAATCCCCAGACATCCACTTCAACCGGGGATATCTAAGAAATTTAAATGAACTAGGCTTTCACAACGGCGGAAGACTACGATAAAGTTATTGATGCGGCCTTCTCCGGGGCCTCTTAAAATCAACTCACTAATGACTCGTTTCCTTTCCTTCAGAAAATTAAAAATTACAAAGGTCAGATTTCGTTAAATGAACTTTCCACAAAGTTGAGCCAAAAACAATTGAATACAAGGTCAGATTTCTACGTTATAATGAGGCTCACATTAATATTTACTCTTAATTTTTTGTAAACAAGGAATTTCGGGAAGCGTTAAGTGGATATAAAAGTAAAAAAACAGCGAAAATTTGAAAAAAAATACGAAAGCATTTTGATCAACCATCAGAGAGGTACAGGGAAATAAGTCAATGGTTAAAAGGATAGTTCGATCGTAAGGCACATCAATAGTCAGGAGTTATTAATGAAAAATCAGTATGGTTTCTGAAAGGGTAGATCCTAGGGGACAAAACTTGCACTTTTGGTTCATGATATTCTTATCTTAGGAGAAATTTGTTGTTCCAGCGGACGCAGTTTTTCTAGATTTTAAGAAAGCCTTCAACAAAGTATTTCATAGTAAATCACTCACAAATCTAGAATCGTATGGCATACATAAAAATATCCTGGGTTGAATTAAAGACTTTTTGAATGATCAGGTACCAGGAGTAGTCATAGATGGAGTTAGCTCAAATGCAGTAGAAGTTGCGTACTTCAGGTGTACCTCAGGGTAATGTTACCGAACCTCTTTTATTTTTACTTTACGCAAACAACATTGACTCCGTAGTCACTAGTTGGATGCGTTTATTTTCCCACTATGCAGTGGTTTAACCTGATATCCGTAATCCTGAGGACACAGCAGCTTTATCAGATGCCCTTAATGCTATATAACGCTGATGCGATAAGGTGCAATTAGAATTAATCTTAAAAAAGCGCGTAGCGATGAAATTTTAGAAAAATAGCAAATCCCTCCCGAATGCTTACTGCATCGGGGACACCGAAATGGAATGTGTAGATTCGATTAAATACTCAGGCTTTTACCCTCGCTCGCGACCTCTCCTGAGTGAAACACATACAGAGAATATTTGGAATAGCTTAGAAGAAATTAGGATTTATTAGAAGAGAACTGGGTAAATTTAATGAAGAGGTCAAAGAGAAATGTTATATTTTGCTGGTTAGGCCCCATTTAGAATATGCTGCAAGTGTATAGGATCCTCACGAAGTTGAATTGATTGCCAAATTGGATCGCGTGCAGCGTAGAGGAACTAGATTTGTAAAACGTTGACAAATTCCAAAAAAACTGCGGGAGATGCCGCAACAGTAACTTTTAACGGAGTCATCCGCTAATGTGCATTTCAATGCAACAATTCCAAAGTGTGAAAATCATTCGCCTTGACTGGGACTCGAACCCAGATCCCTCAATATCCTATTGAGGGATCTGGGTTCGAGTCCCAGTCAAGGCGAATGATTTTTACACTCTGAAATTGTTGCATTGTAAAACGTTATTATGATGAACTTAGTAGCGTATCCAAAATGTTAGAGCAGCTAGGTAATTATTTACGGAGCGAAGGTTAAATTACAGATTAAAATCTCTTGCAAAAAATTGGAAGAATGTCCCTTTAGCGGTGATGCTGGAAATCTATTATTACCACATTGTACTACGGCATTTATATATATATATATATATATATATATATATACATATACATATATATATATATATATATATATATATATATATATATATACATATACATATATATATATATATATATATATATATATATATATATATATCGTATACACACACATCTAAACATTGAGAAGGTGGCTGAGACGAACGGATTGATGAAAAAGTGTTTTCTCTTTGTGTATCTTTATCATGCTTACCGATTGCTTTGGTATGTAATTCCAGTAAAACAAATTTTCCTGGACCGGGAATCGATCCACGGACCCTCCTGTTTTCTGGACCGATGTGCTTGTCGACTTGGAATCGACATCGAAATAAATACCCCGCGATCGACCATAAAGGTGTGTGGCAGGGGGTGGAGGCGCCGGGTGGGAAGGACAAGTGATTAGGGAGGATATCAGAGAGTAATCTTTCTAGATAAACAATTGCTTCGGGGTAAATGAATCTTGCCTCTGACAACTGGCCGAGAGACGTGCCCCTGGGACGCAACTCCAGTAACAACCACACCATGCGCGTCTCGTGCAAATGTGCAGGCGGACGGGTTGGACGGGGAGGATGGCGGGGGGGGGGAGGGCGCGGTACGGGTCAAGGAGCGAGCGCACGCTCCGTCGAGAGACCGCGCGATTGGGGTGTGGGGCGCGGCGGGGAGGGATTGGGTGAATAGGAACGCGTGCAACAGGGTGTATTAGCATTTGCTTTGGGGGAATAGGGCGGAGGTTGAATTGAATAGGGACGAGGAGTGCCGTGGAACGAGTAGCGTGGGGGGCGGAGCTGGTTACGGGGTGAATGTAGGGGGGGGGTTTCAAAGGGAGGAAGAGGAGGCGAGGGAAAGCAGTCGGGGGGTCCGGTCGGGGACCTTCCAGGGGTCTCGTTTTTGAGTCGGAATGGAGGGACACGGGGAGAGGGGGGGCGGGGTAATTGGTACGGGAGGGATTTTGGCGGAGGGGTGGGTACGTTCTGTTGTGTTTTGATGGAGGGGGATAAGAGTGTGGGGGGGGGGGGGTTGACGCGGACGGGAGGGTTGAAATCTGCGCGTCTGCCGTCGGGGTGGACACCGGCTGCTGCGAATAGCCCCGTTCCTGTTCGGATAAATTAGAGGGAAGGGGTGACCGTGCAGTTGGGTCGGTGCAAGGGGTAGCGGGATGGGAAGTAGTTGAGTTGGGTTTATACGGGTTGCGCAGAGGCCGCCTGCCGCCCCTTAAGGGCCTCTGGAAGGGGAGGCTGACGTCACGGGAGTTAGATTCACCGATGCAGTTCAGGCGTTGAGCCTGTTTTGGTTTTCGGGCGGATGTTTCCGAGGACCGGTCTGCACTGGTACTCCCGGTGAGCACCGACCCGTGGATTAATGCCATCAGTGCGTCCCACCATCCCTTTGGGGAGTCCTGTCACTGAGGCACTAAGCAACAGTTGTAAGTGCTGCAAAGAGTTTAAAGATAGACTTGAAGGCGAAGGCTTTAGAACGATTCAAAATAATATTTTTAAGAACATATACGAGCGCTTACATCGCATGTTATTTTTCTCCGTGCACTAGTAAGTGTGAAGAAGTATTGAGAAAACTCATTATCATACAAGTTGACTTTTTAATGAGATTGTATTTTAATAATTAGACAATTATGGCCTAATTCTGAGGATACCCATTATCACTGAAGTAATTTATGAAAATCGCTAATATTCATTGTGTACTGTGTCCAACCTTTCCCATGGAGGAGGATGAGACCAATGTTTTGCACTTAAAAATGGCTTGTTTTTTATCCGCTGAAACATATTGTGGAGAAAATGCCATTCCCGCGGCTACATCCACATGATACACACGAGGTGTACGCGAGGAGTAGCTGTCACGTACGGCAGAGGAAGGACGTGTATCTGCATAAAACTTCGGCCTTGGTAGGTTCTGTCTTCACTTTCGAGAAATCAAATCAGTTGCCCAAGCAGCTACATCAATGGCCACCAAAACATAATTGGTGGCGACTTTAACCTCCCTGGTATAAATTGGGACAACAATATCGTTAAAATTGGTGACCCGCGATCGCGAATCTTGCAATTCCATGATAAAATTGGTTCAAAGAAACTCCCTCCATCAAGCAGTACGCATGCCCACCCGTGGAAAGAACATATTGGATCTATTTCTTACAAACACGCCTGAGCGTATTATTAGTGTATCAACTGATGAGGGCTTGAGTGACCATAAAGCAATTAATGTCCACTTGGACATAGAAATAAAAATGATTGTTAAACCAAAAAGAAAAATTTATAATTACCATAAAGCAGACTTTGAATCTTTTGCCAATCAATTAAACTCTTCACTACCCGAGTTCAAAACCCGCTTAAGTCATGTCAACGTGGAAGAAACTTGGACAGTATTTGTCAATATCATGCAAAAAGGAATCGTAGATTTCATACCTATAAAATACGTTAAAGCAAATCGCGACCCCAGGTGGTACAATAAAGACGTTAGAAAAGCCCTTCGAAAGCAGAGAATGCTACACTCTAGGGTAAAGAGGGCAGGCGTGAACACATCATCCCTTGAGAATAAACAATTATGGGACACATATAGATCCTCTAAAATTGAAACCAAAACACAATTACGTAGCGCTTTACTGGACTTTAAACGCAAAGTACTTTGCGAGCACTTGGACACTGATCCTAAAGCTTTCTGGTCATATGTTAGGGAAGTAAATGGGAGTAAACAAACCGTGGTTTGTTTAAGGGATTGTAGCAATATAATTCATACAGACAGCGTGGGTAAAGCTAACATCCTAAATTCATTCTTCCAAAGCGTTTTCTCGAATGATGTTGCCACCGCATATCTCCAAGAAACAATACATACTCCACCCATGGAAAAAATAACAGTGGACCAACAAGGAATTCTAAAATTGCTTAACGAGATTAAACCCAACAAATCCCCGGGTCCCGAAAATATACCAGCTAGGGTGATAAAACATTTAGCTCCAAACATTGCCCCGTACCTTGAATTTATATTTAACAAATCCCTCACAGAGTGCAAAGTACCTAAGATTTGGAAAACCGCGCAAATAACGCCTATTTTTAAAAGTGGTGACAGGGAGGATCCCAGTAATTACAGACCTATATCTCTCACTTATATCTGTTGCAAAATCTTAGAGCACATAATTGTCAGTTCAATAATGAGACACCTTGACAATATTAACTTTTTAAGTGACAATCAACACGGATTCAGGAAAACCCGCTCCTGCGAGACCCAATTAGGATTATTTACACATGATTTACTTTTATCGGGTGAGAGAGGTAGGCAAGTGGATGCCATCTTCTTAGATTTTCAAAAGGCATTTGAGAAGGTCCCACATGGTAAACTCATTCATAAATTAAAGGTCGCGGGTATAAACAAGGGCGCCATAAGTCGGGTTAAAGATTTTCTTTCCGAGCGGGAACAGAGGGTAGTCCTTGATGGCGCTAGTTCCGACAGCGTTCGAGTCACGTCGGGGGTACCTCAGGGAAGTGTGATCGGGCCGTTGCTTTTCTTGATTTTTGTTAACGATTTGAACCGCGAAGTGAAAAGTAAAATTAGGATGTTCGCGGATGACACGGTGATCTATCGGGAGATATCTGGGGATGAGGATCGTTTTATTCTAGAGCAGGATTTAGATTGCATTACTAAATGGTGTTCTAACTGGGGATTGACTCTAAATTATAATAAATGTTCAGTGGTAAATTTCTTTAAAAGATCAACGGGATTTGCTTACAAATTAGCTGGAGGTGACCTAGCAGTAGTTGATACGGTAAAATACCTAGGTGTCACATTCAGAAAAGACTTAACTTGGGGGACTCACATACGTAAAGTCTGCGGTCAAGCATATAAAAAATTGGGATTCATTAGACGCATTGTCGGCAAAAGTGACTCGAAGGTCAAGGAACGTTGTTACCACGCTCTTGTAAGGCCTCATTTAGAATACGCATGCAGCGTGTGGGATCCGAGTGAAAAAGGTCTCATTCGGGAAATTGAGAAGGTTCAACGCCGGGCAGCCCGTTTTGTAAAAAATTCCTACGATAAAACGCAAAGCGTCACCGAAATGCTCATGGATTTGGGGTGGGAATCATTGGCTGAGAGACGATTCAATGCAAGATTGAAATTATTAAATAAATTTAGATCCGCATGTTTCAGCACCGAGGTCTCGCAAATTATTCGTACTCCTACATACATTAGTCGCTTGGATCATGCATATAAAATTCGGGAACTAGATGCCAGAACTAGCCGACTCAAGGACTCCTTCTTCCCACGGACAATACGGGATAGCAACTGCAGGGTTATGGATAGGAAAAATTCCACTTGCCACCCTCAGCGTCTAAAAAATAATTAGTTGTATTTAAATGCATGCTCTTCCACTAACCTTATGTGTTTTGCTATAATAACCCATTCTTTCCGAATGACCTCATTCGTGTTCTGTTCATCTGTTTTTAAGTCTCCCTTTCAATCCCTCGTCCCTCTCCGCGGGGGCAAATTCCTGCTACCTGCAACGTTGGGTCGCATTCCCTGCCTTTTACAGACTCTTTGGGGGTAGAGTGTTTCGTGGTGCATTTTCATGTGGTGTTTCAATTTCTTGCTTGTTGTGTCCTGGCTTCCGTGTTGTAGGATGGCTTTCGTGCTGCATCATGGGGTGCAGTTTTTTTTTTTTTAGTTGTTTTGCGGTTTATGTGTTTGCATGAGTATTGGATGGAGGGATTTTTGCATGAGTGTGTGCGCTGCTGTGGGTGTGGTTTTCCGTGTTGTTTTTTTGCATGTGGTGTTTTTCCTTTTTGCGGTTGGTGACCTAACACCCCCCGCCACACGCCCTTGCGGCGGCTTGCGGGGTATTATGTAGATGTAGATGTAGAATGGTGACTTTGGTACGGCTAGGCAAATGTGTAAGATTTAAAAATATTGGCGCATGTCTATTATGTGTAATATAATTAGACTCTTAAAGAGTTCTGATGATTGATTTCATATGTGGCAATCTAATTTCTACACTGAGATATTGAAGACAGAAATTAAATCCTTAATACCGGACAAAGTTCGTGGTTCGAAGTTTACCACGTGCACAAAAGAAATTGGTAAATAATGTTTGAAAATACAGCGTTTTAAATTGTATTTTGAAACGATCCATGCAGAATCATGCAATTATATGGTCATACGATGTTTCATGATTTTGATGAGTTCACGAAAATTGCAGGCGTCTCTTAATATAACATTCTTAATATTAAAAAAATAATAAATGACTAACGCTGAGGATTCTGAATCATTTTAAGAATTTGTTGACTCCAGGTAAATCATAAAATTTCGTTTATCAGGATATAACCTAAAACATAAATCTAAACAGTTCTGCCACGGGGACGTTGCAGTGTCCATCTACATACATCGAAATCTCAAAATCCGCAGCAAACCGCAGCAATCCGCCGCTAGGGCATGGGGTGTGGGGAGTATTAGAGCGCCAGCTTTTTATGCATGAGTACAAATCAATGTAATTTTCCATTTTCCATGAATAAACACGTGCACTCTTTCATACACGCATTTCTTTCTGCTTCGTGCAATAATGCGAGTGTTCGAATCAAGTTTTTAACATTGCTTTTTGAATTTAAAATGTAGGAGTGGTTACGATTGGTTTTGCTATGACCATTCACCGTACCAGGCAAGATCAATTACTTAGCCCTATTAGCGCTGATGTCTATTTCTTTTATTTTTCCTGTGGTGCAATCTATTAATGCAATAAGGGGCCATGATTAGTCACTCTGAGTTCTTCAGAAAGCTCGTTATGGAATAATGTGGATTTGACTATCTTATTATTTCAATATTATTCATTCAAGAACGCAATTTAACATGTAAGTTATTGACGTACCGACAAAAAACGTTAAAAGTTTACCGTCGACTTGAAAAGTTATAAAATAAGTTGACCTATACAATGGCAGCCCTCTGCTAATTTCTTCGTGCCTAGTCTTCAAGACATCCCACTTCATAAGTCTTTCAAATTGCTCGATTCACTGGTTTTCCCACCTCACAGAATCATGTAACACTGATTTCATGGAAAATTCACAATTTTCAACCGCCTAGATTGTCATGAATGACTAAATGAATACTCATTTAGAGTTAAGTTGAGCATTGCTCCAAGAATAATGAAAGCTACCACCGATAGATTCCAACAAAACCTCTTGAAATTTCCCACATCTAACTTAAATAGATTACGGTATTGTTCAAGCCAAATGCTGCCATATAATATATTTCTCATAAATAATATACATCATACCGAACAATGCTTCATGATTGAAAATTATGGGTACAAAGTAAAGTCAGTAGCTTCATATAATTAAATAGAAACCGCAAAGGATAGTAAATAGATTTTCAGTTCAGTACAAATAGTTAAATTACCCTACGATCCGAATTATCGTATTATTCATTTATAATGTTACAAATAGAACGTGCTTATAATTCTTCCAAAAAACTGTGGGAGATGCCTCAACAGTAACGTTTAACGGAGTCATCCGCTAATATGCATTTCAAAGCAACAATTTCAGAGTGTAAAAATTATTCGCCTTGACCGAGTTTAAGAGGACGCCTTGTTAGCTTAACTGGCTAAATCACTCGGCCGGACAGCAGGGTTCGTATCCCGGTCAAGGCGAATGATTTTTACACTCTGAAATTGTTGTATTGACATACTTATATTCTTGTTTGTTGATTGTGGAAAACATTAAATATAATGCGATGAAAAATAAAAGAGCGTTGTTTAGTTTGTCCACCTATGACATTTTACAGGAATTAGATCGGGTCCAAAGAGAATATATATGTATAAGAAACTATAAAAACTTCAGCAAATTGTTAAAAGTACTGAGGGAAAGGAATAAGAACCACGAGTTTGTTGAAGGAACTAGGATGGCATATCCCAGGGCCATGTGGAGAGCTGGCAAGACTAAGAGTTTTAGATAAGTTCACTAGAAACACCAAGGGAATATTTCCCCCACTATTACAAATTACCAAGCTTATATAAAAGTCATAGACCTCACAGCTGACATATTCCAGAGTGGTTACACCTCCCTTACACATTAATATACATACATTGGTTCCAATCATCATCAGTTCAAACCTAAGCACCCCTGTAACTTTAAGTCAAAAAGTAAGATTTATAGTTTTACAAGAACACGCCCATTAGTGTATAATTTAGATGCGCGTATGTGAGTACGTGTACTTTTATTTATGCAAATATATTTGTGTAGAAATGCATATTTATTCATAAAAGGCAGGTGCCCTAACACCCCCCTCCACATGCCCTGGCTCCGGCTTACGGGTTATGGTGCAGATTTAGGTGACTAATATAATATATAAATAAAAAGCAAAGATTCGTGTCCACGTATAAACTCAAATTACCAAACAAAAGTATTATACTTAGTATTCATTACGAATTACCAACAATTTAGTAATTAATTCCTCCCCTCATTCTTGCCACAACTGGAACGCCATGACGAGATTTGCAGTCCACCGAGCCATCCTGTTCCCGGCCAATCTCTTTATTCCTTCATAAATACTTGCACCGACCGCCTTCATAAACTATTTCAAGTCATTCACTGGATAGTTTCTCCTATTGTTGTTTTCTTATTTAATTTCATATATTTTGACCTAAAGATAACTACCTTGTCTCAAGATGTATCCAATCTGTTAGTAACTTCCATGAATCTTTCAGCGGCTTTGGCTTTGTCCTTCAAACATATTACGAAGTATTTGAATTCTATTCATAGTATTTTCAATGCAACAATGCCTCCAAATAACCTCCATAGCTTAAAATATGTGATCAAATTTGATAAATACCGAACTAGATCGCATTATTGCTTTACCAATTTCAATATTAAACATTCAGATCATATTTCATTAACATACATTTAGTATTTCCACTCGGTTCCTTACTACTCTAATGAGTTGCCGAAGAATATTTCTTGGCACAGTCCAATAAGATCACGGGAAAATTTCACGAAGCCGTTTAATTTATATTATTAATGAAGGTAAATTCTTGCGTGTTGAATTAGAAA
Source organism: Hetaerina americana (assembly GCF_022747635.1). NCBI lineage: Eukaryota > Metazoa > Arthropoda > Insecta > Odonata > Calopterygidae > Hetaerina > Hetaerina americana. The sequence goes on from NW_027287427.1 coordinate 79,076,846, forward strand.
GACCCGACGAGAAAATATTTCGCATTTAATAGTCATTATTTTACTAGTTCATCCACCAGCTAAAATACTAAAAGGTTCCTCTTGATAGATTAAATTAATTTAGGTTCCGTTGAATAACCTTGAATACATCCTATGTTATATTCACCACGGGTTGAATTTGCGTTTATCAACTATGGCGAAGATGTCTCATTAGCAAACCTACAGGAAACTAGTCCTCCTGGGTTGAAGTTTCAATTCACCAATTGCGGAAAATCTACCCTCGCTTAAAGGTGCAAGCATTCCATCATGTTAGTAGTTGAATATTTCCTCCAGTGATTGAATTCACGTGCGAGCGGTTCACATAAACTCGGAAAACGAGCCGTCAAATGATATTTTCAGGGATTCACGATTTCAGCGCTACACGCGACGAGTTAGTTAGTAGGGAGCGATCGAGTGAAGTAACTGTCAAGTCGGAGACGAATGCGTAAGGAGTGGGCAGAGGAGGTGGGAAGGGAAAGGGTTTATGGGGGAGGGGGAGAAGAGACACCGGCCGTGCAGTGGCCAGCGGCCCGGGGCCCCATCCCTCCGCCCGGCCTGCCGAAGGGGGAGCGAGCGAGCGGGCAGGCAGGCGGCAGTTGCACGTTCTCCGCACGGGAAGGAAGACGCAAGAGGGGAGGAAGAGGAGGAGGTGGTGGTGGAGGGGTCGAAATACCGGCTCGGGCCACGCGACTGGCACACGCCTGGAGTTACAACGCCTCCATGCGGCAGCGTCTCGAACCACGACTTCCCCTCTTCACTTTCTCCCACTACTTTCCCACCTCCAACCCCTCGCCAGGAAACTCAGCCCTCTTCTTTTCTCTCTCCCCTTTCTATCCCTCTCTCTCTCCACACTCACGAATGACGAGGAGTAGGAGAGAAGCGAGATCTCTCCTTTCCCTGCGGTCTTCTACCTACCTCTCCCGTTCGGGCGTACATCTGCCTACCTCTCCCACCGACGTTACCCTTCCCGCCGCCCCCCTCCCCCTCTCTCTCCCCCACCCCCTTTTGTCTTTCCTCCACACACAATCCCCCACCTCCTCCATCCCTTCTTCATCCTCCGCCCATTCCCCCTTCCCTCATATTTTGTGCGTACGAGCGAGTAGAAATATTTTGGATCCGGATGAAAGAAGAAATGGAGGATTGAGTGAGTTGAACCGAGGGCCACATTTACGTGTGCACACTCCCGGAGGCAAAAAAGAATTTTAATCGCCCGAATATTCGGGCTTCGAGATCATTAGCGCAATTCATTCCGAAATATCGAGGGAGTTGTTACTCACTTTCGGGCAGGATACGGACATCTTCAATATTTTTGTTTTCCCACTCGAGCAGCGTGTTTCCGCAAATCTAACCCCCCGATGCGCGTGTTACGTTCACCCTCACTCGATAACCACAGAGTGTGCGCATTCACGGACATCCTCCGGCGCAATCATCCCCGAGGGTTTTTTTTTCGAAAATCCAAGCTCCTTTCTTAGTTACTATGATTGGATACATATTATATAGATTCCCTCCTTTGGAGAGAATATAATGCTTTTTACACTTCCGTGTTTGTTTCAAACACCGTGGCGATGGAGTGCAGTG